>NC_058084.1:207477309-207748857 GCF_014858855.1 Bufo gargarizans | reverse complement strand
TATGCCAATGGACTGTTGCAGTGGTGGCTGACGTGAAGCCTCATTCTCTGCTATGACATGCAGACTAATTCTCTGCTGACATGAAGACAGATTCTCTGTTACGGGACCTCCCTCCTCTGCCTGGGTGCTGGGCCTAAATATATGCCAATGGACTGTTGCAGTGGTGGCTGACGTGAAGCCTCATTCTCTGCTATGACATGCAGACTGATTCTCTGCTGACATGAAGCCAGATTCTCTGTTACGGGACCTCTCTCCTCTGCCTGTGTGTGTGCTGGGCCTAAATATATGCCAATGGACTGTTGCAGTGGTGGCTGACGTGAAGCCTCATTCTCTGCTATGACATGCAGACTGATTCTCTGCTGACATGAAGCCAGATTCTCTGTTACGGGACCTCTCTCCTCTGCCTGTGTGTGTGCTGGGCCTAAATATATGCCAATGGACTGTTGCAGTGGTGGCTGACGTGAAGCCTCATTCTCTGCTATGACATGCAGACTAATTCTCTGCTGACATGAAGACAGATTCTCTGTTACGGGACCTCCCTCCTCTGCCTGGGTGCTGGGCCTAAATATATGCCAATGGACTGTTGCAGTGGTGGCTGACGTGAAGCCTCATTCTCTGCTATGACATGCAGACTGATTCTCTGCTGACATGAAGCCAGATTCTCTGTTACGGGACCTCTCTCCTCTGCCTGTGTGTGTGCTGGGCCTAAATATATGCCAATGGACTGTTGCAGTGGTGGCTGACGTGAAGCCTCATTCTCTGCTATGACATGCAGACTGATTCTCTGCTGACATGAAGCCAGATTCTCTGTTACGGGACCTCTCTCCTCTGCCTGTGTGTGTGCTGGGCCTAAATATATGCCAATGGACTGTTGCAGTGGTGGCTGACGTGAAGCCTCATTCTCTGCTATGACATGCAGACTAATTCTCTGCTGACATGAAGACAGATTCTCTGTTACGGGACCTCCCTCCTCTGCCTGGGTGCTGGGCCTAAATATATGCCAATGGACTGTTGCAGTGGTGGCTGACGTGAAGCCTCATTCTCTGCTATGACATGCAGACTGATTCTCTGCTGACATGAAGCCAGATTCTCTGTTACGGGACCTCTCTCCTCTGCCTGTGTGTGTGCTGGGCCTAAATATATGCCAATGGACTGTTGCAGTGGTGGCTGACGTGAAGCCTCATTCTCTGCTATGACATGCAGACTGATTCTCTGCTGACATGAAGCCAGATTCTCTGTTACGGGACCTCTCTCCTCTGCCTGTGTGTGTGCTGGGCCTAAATATATGCCAATGGACTGTTGCAGTGGTGGCTGACGTGAAGCCTCATTCTCTGCTATGACATGCAGACTAATTCTCTGCTGACATGAAGACAGATTCTCTGTTACGGGACCTCCCTCCTCTGCCTGGGTGCTGGGCCTAAATATATGCCAATGGACTGTTGCAGTGGTGGCTGACGTGAAGCCTCATTCTCTGCTATGACATGCAGACTAATTCTCTGCTGACATGAAGACAGATTCTCTGTTACGGGACCTCTCTCCTCTGCCTGGGTGCCGGGGCCTAAATATCTGAGAATGGACTGTTCCAGTGGTGGGTGACGGGAAGCCAGATTCTCTGCTATGGAACCTCTCTCCAATTGATTTTGGTTAATTTTTATTTATTTAATTTTTATTTTAATTCATTTCCCTATCCACATTTGTTTGCAGGGGATTTACCTACATGTTGCTGCCTTTTGCAGCCCTCTAGCTCTTTCCTGGGCTGTTTTACAGCCTTTTTAGTGCCGAAAAGTTCGGGTCCCCATTGACTTCAATGGGGTTCGGGTTCGGGACGAAGTTCGGATCGGGTTCGGATCCCGAACCCGAACATTTCCGGGATGTTCGGCCGAACTTCTCGAACCCGAACATCCAGGTGTTCGCTCAACTCTATAGACTTCTCTTCTGGTAGATGGAACCACCATCTGAGGGAATTTCGGGTTTGGTTGGATAGGGAGCACAGGGAATCTAGCCCCATAGGGCTGCCGTTCCATTTGTTTAAGACCTCCGACTGAAGGGGTCGGAGGTGCCATAAAGCCCAAGGGACTGCAACCGCAGCCGCTGACATGAGCCCCACCATCTTCATGAGGGTCCGTATGGAGACTCGTCGTGGTACATAAAGGAACCTTGCTAGGTCCTGAATCCGCGTTCTTCTTTCTGGCGTCAACTGGACGGACATCTCCAGAGAGTCGATTATGAATCCTAGATAATGGATAGAAGTCAAAGGGCTCACGTTCGACTTCTGCCAGTTGATAATCCAGCCCAGGCGGAGCGAAAGGAAATTGCGACATGAAGATGATGGGAAAGTAGAGGGCCTGAAGGGGCTAAAAGAAGCCAGTCGTCCAGGTAAGGAACAATGGTCAGACCCTGGAGTCTCAATGCTGCCACTACCCATACAACCACCTTGGTGAAGATCAGGGGGGCAGAAGAGATTCCGAAGGGAAGGGCGGCAAACTGGAAATGCCTGCACACTCCTGATATCTGGACTGCGATCCTGAGAAATTTCCAGGAGGAAGGATGGATCGGGATGTGGAGGTAAGCGTCTTTGAGGTCCAGAGTGGCCATCACATCCCCAGGACTGAGGAGGTGGCTGACTGACCTTATGGTTGCCATGCGGAATCTGGTCCTCCTTATGAAACGATTGAGAAATCTCAAATCTATAATCATCCGAAGATCTCCCGTCTTTTTGGGTACCAGAAATACTGGAGAATAAATCCCTAGACCCTTCTCCCCTGCCGGTACCTCCTCCAGGGCTCCCTTGGAAAGGTAGTCTTGAATAGAGGATTCCAAGATCCTTTGCCTGGCCGGCGAAAAACTGCGTGTAGCAATGAATCTTCCTGGGGGGAGAGAAACAAGGTCTATTAGATAGCCTGTGGCTACTATATTTTGGACCCAGGGATCCAGGATTTCCTGGGCCCATACGTGCCTGAAGAAGAAAAGATGCCCCCCTACAGGGAGGTGGGGGAGGGGTACAGGAAAATCCAGAGGTGTAACGACAGGGATAGCAGGGTTTATCCAAGAGCCTCTGAGAGGCCCATAGTCAGGAGGGCTTTGCCTCCCTGGTGGGTTTGCGGGAGCGTCTAGAAAACTTTCTAGACGCCCCCCCCCCCGATCTCTGCTGTCCTGGTCGGCCCCCGCGGGCTTGTCTGCCCCTGCCTCGAAAGGGCTGTTGGGGGAGACTCTTCCCCTTCTTATCTGAAAGACCCTCCATAATGGTGTCTAATTCGGATCCAAATAGACAACCTGGTTCAAAGGGGAGCCCACAGAGGTTATATTTGGACGCATTATCTGCATTCCAAGGTTTTAGCCACAGAGGTCTCCTAGCGGCAGACACTAAAGCCATTGTCTTGGCCGCCAATTTTAGCTGAAGTTGGGCTGTATCACATAGAAAATCCATGGCCAAATTGACGGATTTAAAGGCAGCGAGGATATCGTCGAGAGAGGACACTTTGGTCGACATCCGTCTGGATTTCAGCTTAGCTCTAAGGAAGGAAGAAACCTCTGTGGCAGCAATGGATGTCGAGGCCGAGGCTGCGGCCGCCGAGTAACCCCTTCTGAGGGTGCACTCTGCCCTCCTATCTAGAGGGTCCTGCAGACTAGACCCATCGTCTGCAGGAACCAGAGTGCGCCTGGACAACTTGGCAATCGCCATGTCCACCTTAGGAATGGAACCCCATGATTCCACTAAGGGTTTAGCCATTGGGAACATTAGCTTGAATTTCCTGGTAAGGACTGGGCCTTTCTCCGGCTTTTTCCACTCTGTGCGCGTCACAGAGAGAAGGGTCTCATCTGCCCTAAAGACCCGCTGGGTCCGGCAGGCGGGATCGGAAGACTCCTCTACGTCAACATCATGGTCCCCCGACCTGATGGACTTTAGAAGCTTCTGTGTCTTTTCAGGTGGAAAGAAACAAGAAGTCTATTCTTCCTCATCAGAGGAAGATGACCCCACAGAAAGGGGCATTGGTCTATCAGTGGGGGCGGCCACCTCCATAGGAGTTTGAGAGGGAATAGGTAGCCTCTCATTAAGAAGACGTACAACCCCTTTAATGGAGTCGTCAACATAAGTTTTGGCCCACTGGTACATGTCCTGCATCGAAGGTTCTGTAGCAGTGGCGGAACGGCAGCTGTCACACCTGGAAAAAGGGCAGCTCTCGTCAAGAGGCGTATTACAGTCATAACAAGCCCGGTGTCTCCTCTTGGTCGCTGACTTCCATGGCTGATCGGGCTCTCTGGGAGAGGCCATAGCTGAAAATAGAAAGGAAAAAATTAAAGCATCCTAAAAAAAAAAAAAAAATAAGGGAAACCATCCATAGATTTAGGAACACGAACCAGAGGAGAAGCCAATACAATGATAAGCTGAAAAGCAAAAAAAAACTGTATGATAGCAATATCAGGAGACTCTGGAGCTAGCTTGTAAAAGCAACGCAGCCAGAGACCGACTGAAGGAAATCAGGGAACTTATAATAGAGAAGCTCCACCCAGGGGAGTGGTTTGCATGATAACCCTCCCTCCTAACGATACTGCTATCCATACAGTTTTCCCCTTAGAAAAAAGGCTTAAGCCTAAGTGAGGGGAGAACCCTCACACACACATCCCCCCCGAAATAGAACCCGGTCGCAAACTCAGCCCGCGCCGACGGCCGGGCCGAGAGACCGGAAGTGACGCCGCGGCTAGGCCAAACCTGCAGTGGAGCGCCGCCGAGTCACATCGCAGGAGGGGACATAGCAGAGGCAAGCATGCCAGGTTTTGCAAGGCGACAAATGTAAAATAAGGCGCAGAATATAAGCGCTCTTAGATAAAGGGAAAAAAAGAGGAGACAAAGAGTGACTCAAATGTAGTCAGAAAACGTCTCCAACTCCCCAAAAGGAGAGAGAAAACTCGCCAGTCCACCTGTCCAAAGGACAGAAAAAAACACGGTGGGCTGGGGGATGAACCCCTCCCTTTAAGGGAGCTGGAGTTCTTTTATTGGTTATTCTTTTGGGCTCATAAAAAATTCCACCGGTCCTACCAGTCCACGGGGGGCAGTTAACCCCATCTGTGCTGCTGGTAGGACATAAGGGAATAGGCATTTCTATAAAGGACCATCCGTGTTTTGGCGATCCGCAATTTGAGGACCGCAAAACATGGCACGTTTGTGTGAATAAGCCCTTAATCTGAAGATATGCTAACAAATCAGTGGACTTTGGCTAAAACTTCTCAAAGGGGTATTCCGGTAGGTGAAAGTTATCCTGGTCTATCCATTTCTATGGAAGTTCCGGAGATAGGCTAGTACAGTGCTTGGCTATCTCTGAAAAAACACACAGAAATGAATGGAGCGGCCTGCGCTTGTGCGACCGGCCGCACAGGTAATTTCAGGGGAGCAGCAGGAGGCCTGCCGGGGGTACAGGGCCCTGTTCTTGTGATTGGTGGGGGTCCCACCGGTAGTACCCCCACCAACCTGATCTGATAACTTTTTCCTACTGCAATACCCTTTTAAAGGTATATAACTAAATTAGTACTGTATATCAACTAATGATTTAATACCTAGTGCAATCCATCTCTAAAAGAAGATGTTAGGATTAATATGCCTAATGTAGTTGTATATCTGATAATTCCAGTCTGGCTCAACATCTTCCTCCTTGAGTCAGCCTCCACACATTAAAGTGGTTTTCTAAGAGTTTTATACTGATGTCCTATCCTCTGGATAGGTCATTAATATCTGATCAGTGGTGGTCTGACATCCGGGACCCTCGCTGATCAGCTGTTTGAGAATGCAACAGACCTTCTCACAGTTTACCAATCAGAGTGCTGTACATTGTATAGAGCTGCACCTAGGCCATGTGACCAATGAATGTGATGTCACATGGCCTAGGGAAAACTGAGAGAAAGCTGTGGCACTACTGCCTTCTCAAACAGCTGATCGGCGGGGGTCCCGGGTGTAGTGATGGACAAACATTGCCCGGGGCGGTTCGCAAAAGCGATCAAATGTTCGCAAACCGCAAGTTCACGGCGGGCCCCATTCACTTTAAAGGCAGGCGAAGCTGGAATACGTGACAAAAAGTCCCATAACATGGACAGTGACATACCGGATTTATTATTCGAATTTGCGATCTCCATTACAGAGGGAAACATTTTTTCTCCCCACAGCATTTAAAGGGGTTGTCCCACAGAAAATATTCTACAGTTTTCAAACCAGCACCTGGGTCTGAATACTTTTGTATTTATATGTAATTAAAAAGTTAGCATATCCCCAGAGTTATTCAATAAAATGTATCAGTGTAGCGCCACCTGCTGTTTGCTTTTTTCTTATTTCTTTGACCTGCTCACTGAGATGGCCGCACATGCTCAGTTTCATCCTTCAACTGGCTCCTGAGCTGGGATAGGGAGAGCATGGGCATGCCCCCTTAGCTGCAGCAGAAAAGACACTTCCTTTGAGCTGCCTTCTTGATATAAATCTAGCAGAGCATTGAATGGGGAGATCTCTGGATCCATGTGAGGTACAGGGCTGGTCCTAGCTTTGTTAGAAAGAGGTTGTCGTGTACTATATGATGTCTGATTTGATTTAAAGGATAACCCCTTTAAGGATAAAACAGGGTCAGTGTCTACCTGCTTCCACCTCATAGTATCACACAAATGTGTTTACAGCCACTCCAATAACTGTAGAATGAAGGTACCTCTCTCCTCTGCCTGGGTGCTGGGCCTAAATTTATGAAAATGGACTCTTACAGTGGTGGGTGACGTGAAGCCTGATTCTCTGCTATGACATGCAGACTGATTCTCTGCTGACATGAAGCCAGATTGTCTGTTACGGGACCTCTCTCCTCTGCCTGGGTGCTGGGCCTAAATATATGCCAATGGACTGTTGCAGTGGTGGCTGACGTGAAGCCTCATTCTCTGCTATGACATGCAGACTAATTCTCTGCTGACATGAAGCCAGATTGTCTGTTACGGGACCTCTCTCCTCTGCCTGGGTGCTGGGCCTAAATTTATGACAATGGACTGTTGCAGTGGTGGGTGACGTGAAGCCTGATTCTCTGCTATGACATGAAGACTGATTCTCTGCTGACATGAAGCCAGATTGTCTGTTACGGGACCTCTCTCCTCTGCCTGGGTGCTGGGCCTAAATATATGCCAATGGACTGTTGCAGTGGTGGCTGACGTGAAGCCTCATTCTCTGCTATGACATGCAGACTAATTCTCTGCTGACATGAAGCCAGATTGTCTGTTACGGGACCTCTCTCCTCTGCCTGGGTGCTGGGCCTAAATTTATGAAAATGGACTCTTACAGTGGTGGGTGACGTGAAGCCTGATTCTCTGCTATGACATGCAGACTGATTCTCTGCTGACATGAAGCCAGATTGTCTGTTACGGGACCTCTCTCCTCTGCCTGGGTGCTGGGCCTAAATATATGCCAATGGACTGTTGCAGTGGTGGCTGACATGAAGCCTCATTCTCTGCTATGACATGCAGACTAATTCTCTGCTGACATGAAGCCAGATTGTCTGTTACGGGACCTCTCTCCTCTGCCTGGGTGCTGGGCCTAAATTTATGACAATGGACTGTTGCAGTGGTGGGTGACGTGAAGCCTGATTCTCTGCTATGACATGAAGACTGATTCTCTGCTGACATGAAGCCAGATTGTCTGTTACGGGACCTCTCTCCTCTGCCTGGGTGCTGGGCCTAAATATATGCCAATGGACTGTTGCAGTGGTGGCTGACGTGAAGCTGGATGTTCGGGTTCGAGAAGTTTGGCTGAATTTCCCGAAAATGTTCGGGTTCGGGATCCGAACCCGATCCGAACTTCGTCCCGAACCCAAACCCCATTGAAGTCAATGGGGACCCGAACTTTTCAGCACTAAAAAGGCTGTAAGACAGCCCAGGAAAGGGCTAGAAGGCTGCAAAAGGCAGCAACATGTAGGTAAATCCCCTGCAAACAAATGTGGATAGGGAAATGAATTAAAATAAAAATTAAATAAATAAAAATTAACCAAAATCAATTGGAGAGAGGTCCCATAGCAGAGAATCTGGCTTCACGTCACCCACCACTGGAACAGTCCATTCTCAGATATTTAGGCCCCGGCACCCAGGCAGAGGAGAGAGGTCCCGTAACAGAGAATCTGGCTTCATGTCAGCAGAGAATTAGTCTGCATGTCATAGCAGAGAATCAGGCTTCACGTCAGCCACCACTGCAACAGTCCATTGTCAGATATTTAGGCCCAGCACCCAGGCAGAGGAGAGAGGTCCCGTAACAGACAATCTGGCTTTATGTCAGCAGAGAATCAGTCTTCATGTCATAGCAGAGAATCGGGCTTCACGTCACCCACCACTGCAACAGTCCATTTTCATAAATTTAGGCCCAGCACCCAGGCAGAGGAGAGAGGTCCCGTAACAGACAATCTGGCTTCATGTCAGCAGAGAATCAGTCTTCATATCATAGCAGAGAATCAGGCTTCACGTCACCCACCACTGTAACAGTCCATTTTCATAAATTTAGGCCCAGCACCGAGAGAGGTCCCGTAACAGAGAATCTGTCTTCATGTCAGCAGAGAATCAGTCTTCATGTCATAGCAGAGAATCAGGCTTCACGTCACCCACCACTGCAACAGTCCATTTTCATAAATTTAGGCCCAGCACCCAGGCAGAGGAGAGAGGTCCCGTAACAGAGGATCTGGCTTCATGTCAGCAGAAAATTAGTCTGCATGTCATAGCAGAAAATCAGGCTTCACGTCAGCCACCACTGCAACAGTCCATTGTCAGATATTTAGGCCCAGCACCCAGGCAGAGGAGAGAGGTCCCATAACAGAGGATCTGGCTTCATGTCAGCAGAGAATTAGTCTGCATGTCATAGCAGAGAATCAGGCTTCACGTCACCCAACATTGGAACAGTCCATTGGCATATATTTAGGCCAGGGCACCCAGACAGAAGAGAGATTTATTCAACTTTGGTTAGCCTCGCAATATAATGGTAAAATGAAAATAAAAATAGGATTGAATGAGGAAGTGCCCTGGAGTACAATAATATATGGTTAAGGGGAGGTAGTTAATGTCTAATCTGGACAAGGGACGGACAGGTCCTGTGGGATCCATGCCTGGTTCATTTTTATGAACGTCAGCTTGTCTACATTGGCTGTAGACAGGCGGCTGCGTTTGTCTGTAATGACGCCCCCTGCCTTGCTGAATACACGTTCAGACAAAACGCTGGCCGCCGGGCAGGCCAGCACCTCCAAGGCATAAAAGGCTAGCTCTGGCCACGTGGACAATTTAGAGACCCAGAAGTTGAATGGGGCCGAACCATCAGTCAGTACGTGGAGGGGTGTGCACACGTACTGTTCCACCATGTTAGTGAAATGTTGCCTCCGGCTAACACGTTGCGTATCAGGTGGTGGTGCAGTTAGCTGTGGCGTGTTGACAAAACTTTTCCACATCTCTGCCATGCTAACCCTGCCCTCAGAGGAGCTGGCCGTGACACAGCTGCCTTGGCGACCTCTTGCTCCTCCTCTGCCTTGACCTTGGGCTTCCACTTGTTCCCCTGTGACATTTGGGAATGCTCTAAGTAGCGCGTCTACCAACGTGCGCTTATACTCGCGCATCTTCCTATCACGCTCCAGTGCAGGAAGTAAGGTGGGCACATTGTCTTTGTAGCGTGGATCCAGCAGGGTGGCAACCCAGTAGTCCGCACATGTTAAAATGTGGGCAACTCTGCTGTCGTTGTGCAGGCACTGCAGCATGTAGTCGCTCATGTGTGCCAGGCTGCCCAGGGGTAAGGACAAGCTGTCCTCTGTGGGAGGCGTATCGTCATCGTCCTGCCTTTCCCCCCAGCCACGCACCAGTGATGGGCCCGAGCTGCGTTGGGTGCCACCCCGCTGTGACCATGCTTCATCCTCATCCTCCTCCACCTCCTCCTCATCCTCGTCCTCCTCGTCCTCCAGTAGTGGGCCCTGGCTGGCCACATTTGTACCTGGCCTCTGCTGTTGCAAAAAACCTCCCTCTGAGTCACTTCGAAGAGACTGGCCTGAAAGTGCTAAAAATGACCCCTCTTCCTCCTCCTCCTCCTCCTCCTCCTGGGCCACCTCCTCTTCCATAATCGCCCTAAGTGTTTTCTCAAGGAGACATAGAAGTGGTATTGTAACGCTGATAACGGCGTCATCGCCACTGGCCATGTTGGTGGAGTACTCGAAACAGCGCAACAGGGCACACAGGTCTCGCATGGAGGCCCAGTCATTGGTGGTGAAGTGGTGCTGTTCCGCAGTGCGACTGACCAGTGCGTGCTGCAGCTAAAACTCCACTATGGCCTGCTGCTGCTCGCACAGTCTGTCCAGCATGTGCAAGGTGGAGTTCCACCTGGTGGGCACGTTGCATATGAGGCGGTGAGCGGGAAGGCCGAAATTACGCTGTAGCGCAGACAGGCGAGCAGCAGCAGGATGTGAACGCCGGAAGCGCGAACAGACGGCCCGCACTTTATGCAGCAGCTCTGACATGTCGGGGTAGTTGTGAATGAACTTCTGCACCACCAAATTCAGCACATGCGCCAGGCAAGGGATGTGCGTCAAACTGGCTAGTCCCAGAGCTGCAACGAGATTTCGCCCATTATCGCACACCACCAGGCCGGGCATGAGGCTCACCGGCAGCCTGTCCCCCAAACATATGAGTTTCAGAATGGCCTGCTGACGTTTACCCCGGGCTGTGCTGAAGTTGGTGGTGAAGGTGTGTGGCTGACTGGATGAGCAGGTGGAAGAAGAGGAGGAGGAGGAGGAAGCCGAGAAGGAGGAAGTGGCAACAGGAGGCAAAGAATGTTGCCCTGCGATCCTTGGCGGCGGAAGGACGTGCGCCAAACAGCTCTCCGCCTGGGGCCCAGCTGCCACTACATTTACCCAGTGTGCAGTTAGGGAGATATAGCGTCCCTGGACGTGCTTACTGGTCCACGTATCTGTGGTTAGGTGGACCTTGCTACAGATGGCGTTGCGCAGTGCACACTTGATTTTATCGGATACTTGGTTGTGCAGGCAAGGCACGGCTCTCTTGGAGAAGTAGTGGCGGCTGTGAACAACATACTGTGGGACAGCAAGCGACATGAGCTGTTTGAAGCTGTCTGTGTCCACCAGCCTAAATGACAGCATTTCATAGGCCAGTAGTTTAGAAATGCTGGCATTCAGGGCCAGGGATCGAGGGTGGCTAGGTGGGAATTTACGCTTTCTCTCAAATGTTTGTGAGATGGAGAGCTGAACGCTGCCGTGTAACATGGTTGAGACGCTTGGTGACGGAGGTGGTGGTGGTGTTGGTGGTTTATCCCCTGTTTGCTGGGCGGCAGGTGCCAACGTTCCTCCAGAGGCGGAGGAAGAGGCCGAGGCGGCAGCAGCAGAAGAGGCCGAGGCGGCAGCAGCAGAAGAGGTAGCAGGGGGAGCCTGAGCGACTTCCTTGTTTTTAAGGTGTTTACTCCACTGCAGTTCATGCTTTGCATGCAGGTGCCTGGTCATGCAGGTTGTGCTAAGGTTCAGAACGTTAATGCCTCGCTTCAGGCTCTGATGGCACAGCGTGCAAACCACTCGGGTCTTGTCGTCAGCACATTGTTTGAAGAAGTGCCATGCCAGGGAACTCCTTGAAGCTGCCTTTGGGGTGCTCGGTCCAAGATGGCGGCGGTCATTAGCAGGCGGAGTCTCTTGGCGGCGGGTGTTCTGCTTTTGCCCACTGCTCCCTCTTTTGCTACGCTGTTGGCTCGGTCTCACCACTGCCTCTTCCTCCAAACTGTGAAAGTCAGTGGCACGACCTTCATTCCATGTGGGGTCTAGGACCTCATCGTCCCCTGCATCGTCTTCCACCCAGTCTTGATCCCTGACCTCCTGTTCAGTCTGCACACTGCAGAAAGACGCAGCAGTTGGCACCTGTGTTTCATCATCATCAGAGACATGCTGAGGTGGTATTCCCATGTCCTCATCATCAGGAAACATAAGTGGTTGTGCGTCAGTGCAGTCTAAGTCTTCCACCGCTGGGGAAGGGCTAGGTGGATGCCCTTGGGAAACCCTGCCAGCAGAGTCTTCAAACAGCATAAGAGACTGCTGCATAACTTGAGGCTCAGACAGTTTCCCTGATATGCATGGGGGTGATGTGACAGACTGATGGGGTTGGTTTTCAGGCGCCATCTGTGCGATTTCTGCCGAAGAATGGGTGGGAGATAATGTGAACGTGCTGGATCCACTGTCGGCCACCCAATTGACTAATGCCTGTACCTACTCAGGCATTACCATCCTTAGAACGGCATTGGGCCCCACCATATATCGCTGTAAATTCTGGCGGCTACTGGGACCTGAGGTGGTTGGTACACTAGGACGTGTGGATGTGGCAGAACGGCCACGTCCTCTCCCAGCACCAGAGGGTCCACTAACACCACCACGACCATGTCCACGTCCGCGTCCCTTACTAGATGTTTTCCTCATTGTTATCGTTCACCACAACAACAAAAATATTATTTGGCCCAATGTATTGTATTCAAATTCAGCTGAATATAAATTTGAGGCCTAGTATTTAGGCGCTGGGTGACAGGTATAGATTTACTGACAGAATTAGACTTGGAAATGCACAGTAGCGTGTGTGTGAAGTTATTTTGAATGACCCTATGTGCACCTTGAATATTATATACCCTTTTAGGGATATATTTAAAATAGCTCTGATACAGCAGAAACTACTAAATTAGGAAATTGCTAAATTGGGAATTGTATTTCAACCCAGAACAAAAAATGTGCTTTGACGGACACTAAATAACTTGCCCAGCCAGAACAGTACAGCAGTAACGACAGATTTAGCGGGATATAAATTTGAGGCCTAGTATTTAGGCGCTGGGTGACAGGTATAGATTTACTGACGGAATTAGACTTGGAAATGCACAGTAGCGTGTGTGTGAAGTTATTCTGAATGACCCTATGTGCACCTTGAATATTATATACCCTTTTAGGGATAGATTTAAAATAGCTCTGATACAGCAGAAACCACTAAATTAGGAAATTGCTAAATTGGGAATTGTATTTCAACCCAGAACAAAAAATGTGCTTTGACGGACACTAAATAACTTGCCCAGCCAGAACAGTACAGCAGTAACGACAGCGGGATATAAATTTGAGGCCTAGTATTTAGGCGCTGGGTGACAGGTATAGATTTACTGACAGAATTAGACTGGGATATGGCCAAAAAATAACCACACTATTGCTGGTTAAATGCACTTGGTGTGACAGCTTGACCAACCACACTACTGAGGGTTAAATGCACTTGGTGACAGGCGCAGCTTGCCCCTGATGTAGTATATGGCCAAAAAATGAACAGACTATTGCTGGTTAAATGCACTTGGTGTGACAGCTTGACCAACCACACTACTGAGGGTTAAATGCACTTGGTGACGGGCGCAGCTTGCCCCTGATGTAGTATATGGCCAAAGAATAAACAGACTATTGCTGGTTAAATGCACTTGGTGTGACAGCTTCACCCTGATGTAGGCTTTAGCCATAAAACAACCACACCATTGAGGGTTAAATGCACTTGATGACAGGCGCAGCTTGCCCCTGATGTAGTATATGGCCAAAAAATGAACAGACTATTGCTGGTTAAATGCACTTGGTGTGACAGCTTGACCAACCACACTACTGAGGGTTAAATGCACTTGGTGACGGGCGCAGCTTGCCCCTGATGTAGTATATGGCCAAAAAATAAACAGACTATTGCTGGTTAAATGCACTTGGTTTGACAGCTTCACCCTGATGTAGGCTTTAGCCAAAAAACAACCACACCGTTGAGGGTTAAATGCACTTGGTGACAGGCGCAGCTTGCCCCTGATGTAGTATATGGCCAAAAAATAAACAGACTATTGCTGGTTAAATGCACTTGGTGTGACAGCTTCACCCTGATGTAGGCTTTAGCCAAAAAAAAAACACACCATTGAGGGTTAAATGCACTTGGTGACAGGCGCAGCTTGCCCCTGATGTAGTATATGGCCAAAAAATAAACAGACTATTGCTGGTTAAATGCACTTGGTGTGACAGCTTCACCCTGATGTAGGCTTTAGCCAAAAAACAACCACACCATTGAGGGTTATATGCACTTGGTCGCAGCTTGTGCTGGCGCACCACAAGACACAAAATGGCCGCCGATCACCCCAGAAAAAAGTGACTGACAAACGGTCTGGGCAGCCTAAAAACAGTGAGCAATTGAGTATCAGCAGCTCAATGACCCACAGCTGCAGATCGATCAATAATCAAGTCCTTTGGAGGAGTTAATCTGCCTAATCTCGCCCTACTGTCGCAACCTCTCCCTACGCTAATCAGAGCAGAGTGACGGGCGGCGCTATGTGACTCCAGCTTAAATAGAGACTGGGTCACATGCTGCTCTGGCCAATCACAGCCATGCCAATAGTAGGCATGGCTGTGATGGCCTCTTGGGGCAAGTAGTATGACGCTTGTTGATTGGCTGCTTTGCAGCCTTTCAAAAAAGCGCCAAGAAAGCGTCACAAAAGCGCCAAGAAAGCGACGAACACCGAACCCGAACCCAGACTTTTAGGAAAATGTCCGGGTTCGGGTCCGTGTCACGGACACCCCAAAATTCGGTACGAACCCGAACTATACAGTTCGAGTTCGCTCATTCCTAATATTGGTGCACCAAATGGCTGCATTTAAAATCTCTGAATGTAACCCTAATGTATTAAGGGTGTATCTCACAATGACATCTGCATCAAAGTCTGCCAACTAATTTTTTAGTGCCCAACTAAGTGTTTGTTTAATAACAGATTTTGACAGCAGTATAAAAGCCTGTAATTTCACACATGCTGATGCTGCCAGGCCTGAAAATAGTGTTTTTTCTGTCAAAAGAGTGTGTTTTTAAAACCCCATAAATTGATGGGTGTATTTCTACCTTAAATTGCATAGTGACTAATACAGATGTTTTAGATTGCCCAAAAAGTCTTTATTTGCTAACAGAATATAAAAAGCTGTATATATCAAACTTGAATTTAACACTTGCAGATCTGGAAAATACAGTTTTTTGAACAAAAAAAAAAGTGTGTTTTTCAAACCCCAGAAAATGATGGGTGTATTTCTACCTTAATTGCACACTGACTAATACAGATGTTGTAGATTGCCAAAAAAGTCTTTTTTTGTTACAGAATATGAAAGCTGTAATTATTCAACTTGAATTTAACACTTGCAGATCTGGAAAATACTTCTTTTTTTTTTAAAGTGTGTTTTTAAAACCCCAGAAAATGATGGGTTTATTTCTACCTTAAATTGCACACTGACTAATCCAGATACTGTAGTTTGCCCCCAAAACATGGTGATTTGCAATGTCCCAAAAGCTTAGATGCAGTGCTGGTGCACTAAGCATGCATAAAATGGCCGCTGCCGCCACCCACCTAGTTAACAGAATTCTAAAAGTTTGTATTTTTTGGTCAATGAGCTCAGGGCAGGGTAAAACGATAGTGCCCTGCACCCACACAACTATTTGTCTGTAAATCGCTGAGTTAGATTCTCTCCTATTCTCTCCCTGAAATCACCAGCCCAGCAGCATCCTCTCCCTACACTTGTAACAACAGAGTGCCGTGCAGTGCTATGTGACTCAAGCTTATATAGACCCTGGGTCACATGCTGCTCTGGCCAATCACAGCCATGCCATTAGTAAGCATGGCTGTGATGGCCTCTAATGGATGGGGAAGTGGGTGTGATGCTGATGGTGGCCCTGGGCGCAATTAAACTGTGCCAGTGTACCAGAAAAAATAAATAAAAACATCCACCTTACCCAGCTTCATGTCCAACTTAGCTGGGCGACGCAGGACAACACTGTCCAAGTCGGACCAGTGCGAACAGTTGGTCAGTTGGATTGCTGAAGATAATGCTCCCAGTCGGTTAAGCACCACCCTCTCTTCCACCAAATCCAGTCTGTGTAGCCAAGAGTCTGGTCAACCGAATCCTCACTCTGATCATTCTTCCTCCCAACATTGAGAGGCTTGCCAAACGAGTGATCCCACACTCGGATACTCTGAGGAGCTCTTTCCAGTGCCAATATTACATTTGGCCCTCGCGCCCAGCACACTTGAAGAGGGACCTGAGATATTGTGCCCTGATTCCCAACCTCTTAAACCTTTACAGTCTCAAGAAGATGACTGTGGTGAACGGAAATCATTCATTCACGAGGTGGATGATGATGAGACACAGTTGTCAATCACTGAGGTTGTGGTTAGGTTAAGTCAGGAGGATGAGCAGTCAGGAAGTGGAAGAGTAGGTGGTTGATGATGAGGTCACTGACCCAACATGGGAAGGTGAAAAGCCGAGCGAGTACAGAAGCACAGAGGGGGAGGGATCCGCTGTACCGCAACAGGCTGGAAGAGGCAGTGGGGTTGAAAAAGGGAGAAGTCGGCCCACACCAAACAAGCACGCAACCGTTACACCGAGCACCCCCATGCTTAAATCTACCTTGCCAAGGGGTAGGTGTTCCGCAGTATGGCGCTTTTATAAGGAAAGTACAGATGACAAAAGAGTGGTAATTTTCAACCTGTGCCGTACCAAAATGAACTGGGGCGTGAACACTAGCAACCTCACCACCACCAGCATGATCCGCCTTATGGCATCAAAGCACCCTAATAAGTGGGCCAAACGCCTAGGTCCACAATCTGGGTCTGCAGGTTACTCCACTGCCTCCTCTTCCCCTGTGTTACGCACTGCTGGCCAATCCCCTGTCGAAGGCGCAGGCCCGGATGCCCCTCGCCCTGCACCTGGACCTTCGCATGAACCATCAGCAACAACAATTACTTCTATGTCCAATTACTTTATTTGAACGCAACTTTTGAAATGATTGCTTTGGTAGTGAAATAATACTGTGATTTCGTATGACATGCAGATGAGGCGTCACTCTTAGAATCACTGCACACTTCACTTATTTGGGAAGTTAAGGGGCCAAATAACTAAAGTACGAATTCAACCTTACAGGTCGCTGTTAGCGCCAAGACACTCTGTGTGCTGTCCTCATCCGTTGCTCCGTTCCGTTCCGTAGAATTGCAAAAATGATATATCATGTCCTATTCTTGTCCATTTTGCTGACAAGAATCGTTAATTTCTAACGATAATTTGTTTTCCCTTAGTCCTAACAGAAGCACAGATGGGGTTAACTGCCCCCAGTGGACTGGTAGGACCAGCGGAATTTTTAAAGAGCCCAAAAGAATAACCAATAAAATAACTCCAGCTCCCTTAAAGGGAGGGGTTCATCCCCCAGCCCACCGTGTCTATCACAAGAAAAAAATACTTTAGGGCGGGAAATTTGTGTGCTGCTGTTAGGACTAAGGGAAAACAAATTATCGTTAGAAATTAACGATTCCCTTACGTCCTACCAGCAGCACAGATGGGGAGATAGCAAGAAGAATCCTCTAGGGAGGGTCTTCATGCTCGGCAGAAGTAAGGACTGTCTGCCCAAAGGCCGAGAACTCTTAAACCCTAGCATCAATCCTATAATGGGAGATGAAGGTTGATTCAGAGCTCCAGGAAGCTGCCTTACAGATCAACTCTAGGGGGAGAAGAATTACCCCAATCTCGGAAAGAAGGGGTAAGGATCTTGTGCCTCTCTGCTTGTTTATATAAAGCACAGCAGTCATGTTGTCTGACTGGACTTTCACTGCTTTGCCCCGAATCTGAGGGGCGAAGTGAAGGAGGGCTAGCCGGATAGCACGCATCTCGCGGAGGTTCGAAGAAAAATGCCGCTCCTGAGGAGACCTAGGATCCCCGAACTTGGGCCCCATCTAGATGGGCGCCCCAGTCTACAAGGGACGCGTCCGTGGTCAATATGAGCCAAACTGGTTGGGTCATAGACTTCTCTTCTGGTAGATGGAACCACCATCTGAGGGAATTTCGGGTTTGGTTGGATAGGGAGCACAGGGAATCTAGCCCCATAGGGCTGCCGTTCCATTTGTTTAAGACCTCCGACTGAAGGGGTCGGAGGTGCCATAAAGCCCAAGGGACTGCAACCGCAGCCGCTGACATGAGCCCCACCATCTTCATGAGGGTCCGTATGGAGACTCGTCGTGGTACATAAAGGAACCTTGCTAGGTCCTGAATCCGCGTTCTTCTTTCTGGCGTCAACTGGACGGACATCTCCAGAGAGTCGATTATGAATCCTAGATAATGGATAGAAGTCAAAGGGCTCACGTTCGACTTCTGCCAGTTGATAATCCAGCCCAGGCGGAGCGAAAGGAAATTGCGACATGAAGATGATGGGAAAGTAGAGGGCCTGAAGGGGCTAAAAGAAGCCAGTCGTCCAGGTAAGGAACAATGGTCAGACCCTGGAGTCTCAATGCTGCCACTACCCATACAACCACCTTGGTGAAGATCAGGGGGGCAGAAGAGATTCCGAAGGGAAGGGCGGCAAACTGGAAATGCCTGCACACTCCTGATATCTGGACTGCGATCCTGAGAAATTTCCAGGAGGAAGGATGGATCGGGATGTGGAGGTAAGCGTCTTTGAGGTCCAGAGTGGCCATCACATCCCCAGGACTGAGGAGGTGGCTGACTGACCTTATGGTTTCCATGCGGAATCTGGTCCTCCTTATGAAACGATTGAGAAATCTCAAATCTATAATCATCCGAAGATCTCCCGTCTTTTTGGGTACCAGAAATACTGGAGAATAAATCCCTAGACCCTTCTCCCCTGCCGGTACCTCCTCCAGGGCTCCCTTGGAAAGGTAGTCTTGAATAGAGGATTCCAAGATCCTTTGCCTGGCCGGCGAAAAACTGCGTGTAGCAATGAATCTTCCTGGGGGGAGAGAAACAAGGTCTATTAGATAGCCTGTGGCTACTATATTTTGGACCCAGGGATCCAGGATTTCCTGGGCCCATACGTGCCTGAAGAAGAAAAGATGCCCCCCTACAGGGAGGTGGGGGAGGGGTACAGGAAAATCCAGAGGTGTAACGACAGGGATAGCAGGGTTTATCCAAGAGCCTCTGAGAGGCCCATAGTCAGGAGGGCTTTGCCTCCCTGGTGGGTTTGCGGGAGCGTCTAGAAAACTTTCTAGACGCCCCCCCCCGATCTCTGCTGTCCTGGTCGGCCCCCGCGGGCTTGTCTGCCCCTGCCTCGAAAGGGCTGTTGGGGGAGACTCTTCCCCTTCTTATCTGAAAGACCCTCCATAATGGTGTCTAATTCGGATCCAAATAGACAACCTGGTTCAAAGGGGAGCCCACAGAGGTTATATTTGGACGCATTATCTGCATTCCAAGGTTTTAGCCACAGAGGTCTCCTAGCGGCAGACACTAAAGCCATTGTCTTGGCCGCCAATTTTAGCTGAAGTTGGGCTGTATCACATAGAAAATCCATGGCCAAATTGACGGATTTAAAGGCAGCGAGGATATCGTCGAGAGAGGACACTTTGGTCGACATCCGTCTGGATTTCAGCTTAGCTCTAAGGAAGGAAGAAACCTCTGTGGCAGCAATGGATGTCGAGGCCGAGGCTGCGGCCGCCGAGTAACCCCTTCTGAGGGTGCACTCTGCCCTCCTATCTAGAGGGTCCTGCAGACTAGACCCATCGTCTGCAGGAACCAGAGTGCGCCTGGACAACTTGGCAATCGCCATGTCCACCTTAGGAATGGAACCCCATGATTCCACTAAGGGTTTAGCCATTGGGAACATTAGCTTGAATTTCCTGGTAAGGACTGGGCCTTTCTCCGGCTTTTTCCACTCTGTGCGCGTCACAGAGAGAAGGGTCTCATCTGCCCTAAAGACCCGCTGGGTCCGGCAGGCGGGATCGGAAGACTCCTCTACGTCAACATCATGGTCCCCCGACCTGATGGACTTTAGAAGCTTCTGTGTCTTTTCAGGTGGAAAGAAACAAGAAGTCTATTCTTCCTCATCAGAGGAAGATGACCCCACAGAAAGGGGCATTGGTCTATCAGTGGGGGCGGCCACCTCCATAGGAGTTTGAGAGGGAATAGGTAGCCTCTCATTAAGAAGACGTACAACCCCTTTAATGGAGTCGTCAACATAAGTTTTGGCCCACTGGTACATGTCCTGCATCGAAGGTTCTGTAGCAGTGGCGGAACGGCAGCTGTCACACCTGGAAAAAGGGCAGCTCTCGTCAAGAGGCGTATTACAGTCATAACAAGCCCGGTGTCTCCTCTTGGTCGCTGACTTCCATGGCTGATCGGGCTCTCTGGGAGAGGCCATAGCTGAAAATAGAAAGGAAAAAATTAAAGCATCCTAAAAAAAAAAAAAAAATAAGGGAAACCATCCATAGATTTAGGAACACGAACCAGAGGAGAAGCCAATACAATGATAAGCTGAAAAGCAAAAAAAAAACTGTATGATAGCAATATCAGGAGACTCTGGAGCTAGCTTGTAAAAGCAACGCAGCCAGAGACCGACTGAAGGAAATCAGGGAACTTATAATAGAGAAGCTCCACCCAGGGGAGTGGTTTGCATGATAACCCTCCCTCCTAACGATACTGCTATCCATACAGTTTTCCCCTTAGAAAAAAGGCTTAAGCCTAAGTGAGGGGAGAACCCTCACACACACATCCCCCCCGAAATAGAACCCGGTCGCAAACTCAGCCCG
The DNA here is from genome assembly GCF_014858855.1 of Bufo gargarizans. NCBI lineage: Eukaryota > Metazoa > Chordata > Amphibia > Anura > Bufonidae > Bufo > Bufo gargarizans. The sequence goes on along the minus strand of NC_058084.1, from coordinate 207,728,288 downwards.
CGCCGACGGCCGGGCCGAGAGACCGGAAGTGACGCCGCGGCTAGGCCAAACCTGCAGTGGAGCGCCGCCGAGTCACATCGCAGGAGGGGACATAGCAGAGGCAAGCATGCCAGGTTTTGCAAGGCGACAAATGTAAAATAAGGCGCAGAATATAAGCGCTCTTAGATAAAGGGAAAAAAAGAGGAGACAAAGAGTGACTCAAATGTAGTCAGAAAACGTCTCCAACTCCCCAAAAGGAGAGAGAAAACTCGCCAGTCCACCTGTCCAAAGGACAGAAAAAAACACGGTGGGCTGGGGGATGAACCCCTCCCTTTAAGGGAGCTGGAGTTCTTTTATTGGTTATTCTTTTGGGCTCATAAAAAATTCCACCGGTCCTACCAGTCCACGGGGGGCAGTTAACCCCATCTGTGCTGCTGGTAGGACATAAGGGAATAGGCATTTCTATAAAGGACCATCCGTGTTTTGGCGATCCGCAATTTGAGGACCGCAAAACATGGCACGTTTGTGTGAATAAGCCCTTAATCTGAAGATATGCTAACAAATCAGTGGACTTTGGCTAAAACTTCTCAAAGGGGTATTCCGGTAGGTGAAAGTTATCCTGGTCTATCCATTTCTATGGAAGTTCCGGAGATAGGCTAGTACAGTGCTTGGCTATCTCTGAAAAAACACACAGAAATGAATGGAGCGGCCTGCGCTTGTGCGACCGGCCGCACAGGTAATTTCAGGGGAGCAGCAGGAGGCCTGCCGGGGGTACAGGGCCCTGTTCTTGTGATTGGTGGGGGTCCCACCGGTAGTACCCCCACCAACCTGATCTGATAACTTTTTCCTACTGCAATACCCTTTTAAAGGTATATAACTAAATTAGTACTGTATATCAACTAATGATTTAATACCTAGTGCAATCCATCTCTAAAAGAAGATGTTAGGATTAATATGCCTAATGTAGTTGTATATCTGATAATTCCAGTCTGGCTCAACATCTTCCTCCTTGAGTCAGCCTCCACACATTAAAGTGGTTTTCTAAGAGTTTTATACTGATGTCCTATCCTCTGGATAGGTCATTAATATCTGATCAGTGGTGGTCTGACATCCGGGACCCTCGCTGATCAGCTGTTTGAGAATGCAACAGACCTTCTCACAGTTTACCAATCAGAGTGCTGTACATTGTATAGAGCTGCACCTAGGCCATGTGACCAATGAATGTGATGTCACATGGCCTAGGGAAAACTGAGAGAAAGCTGTGGCACTACTGCCTTCTCAAACAGCTGATCGGCGGGGGTCCCGGGTGTAGTGATGGACAAACATTGCCCGGGGCGGTTCGCAAAAGCGATCAAATGTTCGCAAACCGCAAGTTCACGGCGGGCCCCATTCACTTTAAAGGCAGGCGAAGCTGGAATACGTGACAAAAAGTCCCATAACATGGACAGTGACATACCGGATTTATTATTCGAATTTGCGATCTCCATTACAGAGGGAAACATTTTTTCTCCCCACAGCATTTAAAGGGGTTGTCCCACAGAAAATATTCTACAGTTTTCAAACCAGCACCTGGGTCTGAATACTTTTGTATTTATATGTAATTAAAAAGTTAGCATATCCCCAGAGTTATTCAATAAAATGTATCAGTGTAGCGCCACCTGCTGTTTGCTTTTTTCTTATTTCTTTGACCTGCTCACTGAGATGGCCGCACATGCTCAGTTTCATCCTTCAACTGGCTCCTGAGCTGGGATAGGGAGAGCATGGGCATGCCCCCTTAGCTGCAGCAGAAAAGACACTTCCTTTGAGCTGCCTTCTTGATATAAATCTAGCAGAGCATTGAATGGGGAGATCTCTGGATCCATGTGAGGTACAGGGCTGGTCCTAGCTTTGTTAGAAAGAGGTTGTCGTGTACTATATGATGTCTGATTTGATTTAAAGGATAACCCCTTTAAGGATAAAACAGGGTCAGTGTCTACCTGCTTCCACCTCATAGTATCACACAAATGTGTTTACAGCCACTCCAATAACTGTAGAATGAAGGTACCCCGGACATTATGGAGGGTACACATGGCAATACTTGCATTGCCGGTCTATGGGCTCTGGTCACTGAGAGGTCAGTTCTCTGCCCAGTGATTAGAGGTTATTTTTAGTCAAGAGGTTTTGGAGGAAAACATATTCCCGCTCTCCTCTGAGAATTTTAATTCTGCCCGGTGATGTTCTTAATTGGTCGTCTTAGGGTACTTTCACACTAGCATTTTTCTTTTCCGGCGCTGAGTTCCGTCCTAGGGGCTCAAATGTGGAAAAGAACTGATCAGTTTTATTCTAATGCATTCTGAATGGAGGGTCCGTCCCTCAGGATGCATCAGGATGTCTTCTGTTCAGTCTTTTTGACTGATCAGGCTTTTCAGAAAAACGTGGCATGCAGTATTTTTACCTCCGGCCAAAAATCCTGAACACTTTGACTGAACGCCGGATCCGGCCTTTTTCCCATTGACTTGCATTAACGCCGGATCCGGCGCCGTGTGTTCAGTCAAAACTGATACGGCTTTTGCATGTTAAACCCGAAAAATAGGAAAAAAAAGTTCAAGTCCATAAATGGCGGATCCGTTTTTTCCAATGCATTTTTCCATTGTGATCAAAAGCCTGATCAGGATTCAAATGTAATCAGTTTTCACACGTTTTTCCGGATCCGGCGGGCAGTTCCGGTGTCAGAATTGAAGCCCGGATTCAAACAACGCTAGTGTGAAAGTATGATGTTGCTGGGATCGAGCAAAGTTTGCCTGAGCGCTGGTGACAGTGAATCATTGGTGGATTAGTGGGGTTGGGGGGCTATAAGTGCCCAGGCTCCAGGGGCTGGTTTGCCTGTTTGCCTCACCTGCCCTGGGAGCCTGGACCAGTTTGTTCCTCACCCCCAGCCCAAATTTTGTCTGTAAAGTCGAGGTCTGTGCAGGGTAGTTGATATAGTCATCCCGGGATGGGATGGACTCTGATGTATTGCTGGTTTAAACAAGTCTGAGTTTATGACTAGGCTCATGGTGTTTATATGGTTCATATTTTGAGTATATTAAAGTTGGTTTGAGTTTAAATAAACAGGCCTCGGCTTATCTCCACTCTCTAGTCTCGTGTTTTTATTGCATTAAGGTTCTATTAAATAAAATACAAAATGAAAATTTTTTATTATGTGTTTGGAAGCATGTGCCATATATTGCCATGGTAGAACATGTCCTATTCTTGTCCGTTTTGTGGACAAGGATTGGAAATTTCTACAGAAGTAAAAAAATAAATGGTGGCATGCACTCGGCTGGGAACCGACTTTTAGCATATCCACCATTTACAGACAATAAAACACTTACAACCATTTACATGAGCCCTAATATGTATATTTACTCATATTCCTAGGTCCAGTGATAATTTTTTTAAATATATTTAATTAACAAATCCCCACCCCTTAGAAAAAAATAAACCTATACTTACCTGACTGTTGTCTTTCGTCTCCCCTGGTTACGGGCACCGTTCTTCTCAGGAATCGCGGTGGCAGCGCGTGCGCAGACGTCTTCTTTTCTTCTCCCGTCCGGCTGCGTGCTGTACTGTACGCGCACGCCGAGTACGCGCATGCGCCCTGGTGACTTCTTCCTGGCAAGTATACTATACTGGCCAGGAAGAAGTCACCAGAGCGCATGCGCGAACTCGGCGTGCACGTTCAGTACAGCGTGCGGCCCGGCTGGGAGAAGACATCAATGAAGATGGAGCCTGCCCTCTGCCGAAACCAGGAAGTGGACGGCATGCCGGGACCAGGTAAGTATAAACCTGCGTCTTGAGAAAACCCCTTTAAGTGATTTGCTTGTGTGAAGATTGGTGCTTATCTTATTAAACAATACCACAATGGCCCAGTTGACCCAACATCTGGTATTAGCATAATTAAATTGGATAAAAAAATAGATGTTCCTATCACCACACAGCCTCCCAGATACAGCGGAGCCGAAAAGTCATCCTTTATCAAATACAGAAGGATCAGAACAATATGGGATACAACTCACACAATAAGATATATAATGCACGCTACAAGATAGGCCGTCTATCTGTAGCAGGTCCGATTCTACCTAAGCCCCACTAAAGTGAAAGGAGAGAGCAGCACAACGTCGGCCACTTCCTCCTTTTCTGGCTGTGTGTGACAGGGTCCCTTTCTTGGAAATTTTGGAAATTTTACTGCAAATGTTGCTGACATTCCACAGTGGATTTCAGTGCGGATTTACCAAAGATCTAACCCGACGCATTGCAAACAGTGAAATATACAGTGGAAATCTGTAGCATAAATTAAACCAATCAGATTCTATCTTTTATTTTGGACAGCTCTTTGGAAAATGAAATTAGGAATCTGATTGGTTGCTATGGGCAACTAAGCCAGTTCTACTTTACACCAGTTTGATAAATGACCCCCTTAATTCTTCTCTGTACCAATCCTGATTCCTATTCGTTTTGAATGTGTACTCTTTGTGGAAGCTTCCATGCTAATTTTTTTTAGACAATGTATAAGAAACTGGTCATACTAAAATCTTGTTACTGTGATAGTTTGTTAGATCGCTACTTATTGGCACCAAAAGAAAAGTCCACCGGAATCTGTGTAAATTCAGATGTAGCAAATGGACTTGAGGGCATGGGTGGGCATATTACACCTCAAATCTGTCATTACACTCCCTAACTTACTACTGGTAGGGCAGCTTTTAAATGCCATAGTGATTAGGGGCCTTTCTAGTGACAAGTATATTGTAGTCTCCAGTCAGTCAAGAAAGGGTTAATACTTGGGAGTCGGGACCACTGTGGCTGACTTCACAGTTAAAGTGCATGAGGTAGGTATCAATAATAAGCCCCTGTAGTAACTATGGCAACTATGTGCTGCTGATGTCATAGATGCATAAGTCTATGACATAAAGGACCCACAGATGAAGGTTCCATAACAGAAGGACAAACGGCCATTTGCAGAGCAATGCTTGGTGTGTCTGGAGACCTGGAGCTTCACCATCTGTAGAGGGAGGAAGGGGACGCCCGCCTAGCGTGCATGCGGCATCCTCCCTGTTTTTTAAAGGGCAAGGATTTTGAAAGGTGGGTACATTGCTTCAAAATACTGGGATGGTAGGGAAGACAAAGAATTTGAGCCATAATTTCGGAGCGACAGCTACTACTTTGCTCCTGGTTTTCTAACATGACCTCTCCACTGTGGTGAAGTAAATAGGAGGCTGCTCAGATGCAGCTTGTTACCTAAAACCGCCCAAAACCAAACCAGCCCATTGGAGTCTACGGGTCCGTGAAAACCACTTCGTTCTCTCAGTGATATTCACTGACCATTGGTAGGAGCTGTGATTGAAACTAAATTTTCAGCCTAGCAGTGTATATGGAATACAGATGACACATGGAGGGCAAAAAACGGACACACGGATCCTTCACAGACATTTTCACGGATGAAAGACTGACCAGCTTGTCACAGATGTCATCACGGAATAATAAAGAGATCTTATTGTTATTGGGGCATTTATATATCACGGGGCGGCCACCAGCTCTCATTTATCTTCACCACTCTGATACTGCGCAATCAGTGAGGGCAGTGTTAGGCCTCATTCACACATCAGTGTTTGGTCAGTGATTTCCATCAGAGATGGTGAGCCAAAACCAGAAGTGGAGCCTCCACAGAGATAAGGTATAAGGGAAAGATCTGCACCTGTTCTGTGGTTAGAGCCGCACCTGGTTTGGGCTCAAAATCACTGACAGAAATAACTGACGAAAATATTAGAGTGGCAAATGCAATGTGCCGCGAGGTCTACCTTATCTTGCGTGTCCATGCTGTGCTCTCACTGCACTCTCTCACTGAGTTCATTTCATTGGTGCAGAAAACCTGGCTGAATCTGCGCTGAAACCACCTCCCATTGTATTCAATGGGAGGCCAAGCGGCAGTTCATGCAGCCGAGGGTTATTGCCCCCCACAAAGCCGGAGCCGGAGCCTGCTAGTGGTTTAGCTCCATTCAGCGGCAGAAAACACTGCGCAGCGGTTTCTGACGTGGAATACGCAGAGGATTTTGGAGCTGACAAAACCTACCTTTAAAGGGATTGTGTCATTTCAGCAAGTGACATTTGTCATGGTAGGAGAAAGTTAATACAAGGCATACTAATGTATTGTGATTGTCCATATTGCCTCCTTTGCTGGCTAGATTCATTTTTACCACATTATACACTGCTCGTTTCCATGGTTACGACATCCCTGCAATCCATCAGTGGTGGCCGTGCTTGCACACTGTAGAAAAAAACACCAGCCTCTCTGGTGGCTGGTACAGTGGGAGCTTATATAGGCTGGTGCTTTTTCCTATAGAGTGCAAGCACAGCCAACGCTGATGGATTGCAGGGTGGTCGTAGCCATGGAAACGAGCAGTGTATAATGTGATGGAAAAGTGAATCCAGCCAGCAAAGAAGGCAATATGGACAATCACAATACATTAGTAAGTGCCTTGTATTAACTTTCTCTAAAGTGACACAATCCCTTTAAGGCCTCATGCACACAGTCCTGCAATCCAGAGCTGCGGCTTCATACATGTTTTTTTTTTTTTGCGGTGCGGAGAAATCACAGATCCATTCAAGTTGAATAGGTCTCGATTCGTCATGGCCGCCGCACGGACATTGCCCGTGCATTAGGGACCGCAAATTGCAGTCCCCAATGCACAGAACGACCACACAACGGCCGTGTGCATGAGGCCTAAGGCTGAGTTCACATGTATTTTAAGCATCTGTTATGCACATGTTGCCTTCGTTTTAGCCATTTCTGTCTACGATCCGTTATTTTAGACTGCAAAAAAAAATATTATGTAGGAATTTTTTCCCTCTAAAATAACGGATCCCAGACAGATATGGCTAAAAAGGATGCAACATGTGAGCATAACGGATGCTTAAAATACAGAAGAACGGAAAGCTAAACGGTGACGTGAACCTGGCCTAACAGGCGCTCCAGCACTAAGGTCCCGTTGGAGATTGCCACTGCTTAAAAAAAATCTGGATTTCTGTCACCTTTATATACTGCCCTCAGATACGGCAGCACAAATAGGTGACAAACCCCTTTAATTTCTACGTCTCCATGGCATGAAATGTAAAGATTATTTGGATTTCATTCACACTTGACATAAGTGCAGGAATTCATCAAGATTAGTATTTGAAAAGAAAAAGTGATCAGGAAGGTAATGTCCCCTTTAACTCTGATGTTGACATCACCATGGCAACTGCAGTAAACAGACAGCGATTGGTCGGCTTGAATCTAAAAATCATCAGTTGGCTCCTTGGGAGATGAAACTGATTTTATGGTTAGTGATGAATTTTGGAGACACCCGGAGGAGCTGCTTTTACGTCCACTGCTCACGGTGGGCTTTCTGGGGTAAGATACTGAGACATATCTAACTGTTATATTCAGGTGCGGGATATCTCCGTATAAAACTGGTGTGTTTTTAGTAAGCTACAATAAATACAATAAAACAGGAAAAGATGTTTAGCGTTTTCCCTAAATTTGAACGGTTTATTATGTGTCTAGGGAAAATAGGACTTTTGGTCAGGTCTACAACACTTGTGGTGAAGTTACCTAAAGAAAGGCGAAGTATAAAGAATGGCAGACACTGCAGATGATTGCATTAGGGCCTTATTCGCACAGTCAGTGTTTGGTCAGTGATTTCCATCAGTGATTTTGAGCCAAAACCAAGTGCGGGTCCAAAACACAGAACCGGTGCAGATCTTTCCCTTCTACCTTATGTCTGTGTAGGATCCACTCCTGGTTTTGGCTCACAATCACTGATGGAAATCACTGACCAAACACTGACTGTGTGAATGAAGCCTTAAAATGTGAAAATTCTTGGCGTCATTAAACTCATCTCATGTAGTTGCCTGTCAGTGAGGTTCTTCATATGCATTGCGGCTTTAGGCCTCATGCATTCACTTCAATGGGGCCGCAAAAGATGCGGACAGCACTCTGTGTGCTGTCCGCATCCGTGGCTCTGTTCCGCAGACTCGCTAAAAAAATATAACATGTCCTATTCTTGTCCGCGCTTTGCGGACAAAAATAGACATTTATATTGCCGGTGCAAATTGCGCAAAAAACAACACGAGTGACTTCTGTTTTTTGCGGATCCGCGGTTTGCGGACCGCAAAAAAAGGCACGGTGTGCATGAGGCCTTAGCTTGTGAAACCAGCTTTTTTGGATTGAACCCTAAAATGCAAATCTTGCTCTATTACTACAGGAACAGTCATATAAATATCGGTAAAAAACCCTCCCAAAAAGGGTAATTTTTTATTCAGATAGTTGGTTGGGCAGGTATGAGTTAATTTGCATACTCCCCTCCAAGCCTTAGGGTGCCGGTACACAGGTGTAGGGTAAGGAGCAGAAAGTCAGCGCAAATTTCTGTACGGATTTCTGTGCGCTTCTGTAACAAAAAAACGCATTAGAGCAGAGCGGGCGTGATATCCGCCAGGTGCCTTCTGTTTTAAACTGCAGGCACCTGGGACTAATGTAATCGCAATGACCAAGAATAAAAATAAAAAGGTCAGTTTTAATGCATAGGAAACTGTGTAAAAAAGAAAACTAATATAAAACTGTTGCAGAATTGTTTAGTTTTTTATAATTCCACCCCATTTGAAATTTGTTTCCGCTTCCCATTCACATTGTATGTAACTGTAAATGGCGCCATTAGAAAGTACATCTTGTTCTGCAAAAGACAAGGCCTGATACGGCTATGTGAATAAAAAATAAAAATATGCTTGATTCTTTTATTACCTAATTACCCAAATTAGGGTCTCAGTGCACGATTTGGGAATACTTTTTATACTTCTTTTTGCAACCCTTTAAGAATCTCCATTCGGCTGAGACTACATGTACATTTTTTATGTGTCAACAAAATCACAGAAAGTGACAGAATGTTGGAAATTTGTGAGTATCAGAAGTAGCAGTTGTCCAGTTCACTTAGCAAATGAAAGGTGAGGTGTGACAAGTTACAATGGACATCGGGGTCACTCGTTGTTTGATACTAGATTGAGACACGGGGTCCATCCTGATAGACAGTATGTATTAAAGAGTCCAACAACTGCTGGAATATTTATGTCTTGTTTTCTTTTTAATTCAGACACAATCTTCAGTCTCCGCAGTCTTCACAGAGAACCTTCTCACGGACCACAGGAGAAAACATCAACAGGCATTGCATATATTCTCAGTGTATAGTATATTCTTAAAGAGCGTCTGTCAGCATGATCAACCCTATTAAACCAGGCCTGTTGCCTGGTAGGGTTGATCATGCCATTAAAATGATACCTTAGTATCTTTGTATTTAGCAGCATTCCTTAAATATCAGGTTTTTTATTATTATGCAAGTTCGCTCTTTCGACCAGAAGGGGGTGGCCAGAAGCCTTGGAGCTCCGCTTTTGAAATGCCCATCTCCTCTCTGATTGACAGGGCCTGACATCTTGCCTAGCCCAGGATCTTCGTGCCTGTGCTGTGCCTCAGTTCTTGTGGACCTGATCTTCTGCTTCCTGAGCAGATTCCGACAGCACATGCACCGAGACACGTCAGTCCACCCTAAAGTGAAGGCGCCAGGTTCGGTGCCTTCACTTCCAGGTGAAGTCTTGCATCATTGGAGCATGCACTTTCTGGATATGCACTGTTTGAGAAGTGGCAGCAGATCGATGTGCACAAGGGCCGAGTCACCGAGACACAGTCCACGTCCCTGCCACAGCTCTGTTTACTCTGTTTTTATTGCAACATGTCCTCAACATGTCCTCAATATTGGAAAATAGCTGCTGCTGTAAGTAATGTCACTGTCATGTGACTTAGGGCTCATGTGTGACGGCCTTGCCTCTGTTGCGGTCCGCATGCACTACTTTTTTGCTGTGTAGAAGCACGGACAGAAAACCCACGGAAGCACTCTGTAGTGCTTTCATGGGATTCCAATCTGTCCCGATGTCCCGATACCGCACCATATTTTCCGGCGTGTACATACAGTAAGTGCAATCTATATTGTCTATATATAGGGTGAGTGTAGTCTATATAGTGGATGCATAGGGTAAATGTAGTCTATATAGTGGATGTATAGGGTAAGTGTAGTCTACATAGTATGCATATAGGTTAAGCATAGTCTACATAGTGTTAGTGTACTCTATATAGTGTGTACATAGGATAAGTGTAATCTATATTGTGTCTGTATATCAGGTAAGTGCAATCTATATTGTGTCTGTATATCAGGTAAGTGTAATTTATATTGTGTCTGTATATTGGGTAAGTGTCATGTATTTCGTGTATGTATAAGGTAAATGTAGTGTATATAGATAATGTATAGGGTAAGCGTAGTCTATGTAGTATGTATTAGTGTATAAACAGTAAGTGTACGCTATGTGTTGTGTTTATAGAATGTCAGCTTTATAGTTAGTCTGTATATAGGGTACATGTATATAGTGTATGAATAAGGTGTAGTGTAATAGTGTGTATATAGGATAACTGTAGTGTATATAGCGTATGTGTGTAGGATAAGCGTAATCTATATTGTGTCTGTATATCAGGTAAGTGTAATTTATATTGAGTCTGTATATTGGGTAAGTGTAGTGTATTTCGTGTATGTATAAGGTAAATGTAGTGTATATAGATAATGTATAGGGTAAGCGTAGTCTATGTAGTATGTATTAGTGTATAAACAGTCAGTGTACTCTGGGTTGTGTTTATAGAATGTGTCAGCTTTATAGTTAGTCTGTATATAGGGTAAGTGTATATAGTGTATGAATAAGGTGTAGTGTAATAGTGTGTATATAGGATAACCGTAGTGTATATAGCATATGTGTGTAGGATAAGTGTAATCTATAAAGTGTCTGTATATAGAGAAAGTGTAGTGTTTATAGTGTATGTATATGGTAACTTTAATATATGTAGTGTATATAGGGTAAGTATTGTCTATAAACTTTCTATATATGTTAAATGTAGTCTATACAGTATGTACATAGGGGAAGTGTAGTCTACATAGTGTGTGTATATAAGGTAAGTGTAGTCTACATAGTGTGTATGCAGGATAAGTAAATCTTTATAGTGTTTGTGCATAGGGTAAGTGTATATATTGTATTATACGGTAAGTGCAACTATTTTAGTGTATGTGTAGGGTAAGTGTAGTCTATGTAGTGTGTATATAGGATTGGTGTAATCCATATAGCCTTATCCAGTCTGTATACTGGATAAGGCTAGTGTATATAGTGCATGTATAGGGTATATGTAGTTAATATAATGTGAGCATACGGTAAGTGTAGTGCATATAATGTGTATATATGATAATTAATCTACATAGTGTCTGTATATATGGTAAGTGTAGTGTATTTAGTGTATGTATAGTGTATATAGTGTTATATAGGGTAAGTGTAGTGTATATAGTGTATGTGTAGGGTAAGTGTAGTCTACATAGTGTGTACATAGGTATAATCTATATAGTGCGCTTATAGGATAAGTGTAATGAATTTAATGTATGTATATAAGGTAAGTGTAGTATATATAGTGTGTATATAGGGGTAAGCAATTTATATAGTGTCTGCATATAGGATAAATGTAGTGTATATAGTTTATGTATAGGGTAAGTGTATTGTATATAGTATATCTGCATAGTGTAGTCTATGTAGTATGTATATAGCATAAATGTAGTATTTATGTTTTGTATATATGATAAGTGTAATGTTTATATAACTAGTCTGTATATTAGGTATGTGTAGAGTATACAGTAAATGTATAGTGTATATAGTGTTTGTACAGGGTAAGTTTTGTTTAATTTATATATTATCTGTATATAGGGTATGTGTAGTATATATATATATATATATATATATATATATATATATATATATGTTATATGTGGGGTAAGTGCATAGGTTTATATTGTATGTATAGGATACGTGTAATTTATGTAGTGTCTGTATATGGGGTAAGTTTAGTGTATATAGTGTATGTATATGATATGTGTAGTCATTATAGCGTTTCATACGGTAAGTGTAGTGTATATAGTGTGTATATAAGATAATTCATCTATAAAGTGTCTGCATATAGGGTACGTGTAGTATATATAATTTTGTATAGTCTATATAGTGTGTGTGTATAGAGTAAGTGTAGTGTATACAGTTTATGTGTAAGGTAAGTATAGTCTACATAGTGTTTACATAGGATAGGTGTAATCTATAATAGTGTGCTTTTAGGATAAGTGCAATCTATTTAATGTCTGTAAAAAAGGTAAGTGAAAGTATATAGTGTGTATATAGGATAAGTAATCTATATAGTGTCAGCATATAGGATTAATGTAGTGTATATAGTATATTTATAGTGTAGTCTCTGTAGTGTGTATATAGGTGTAATCTTTATACTTAATCTGTATATTGAGTATGTGTAGAGTATATAGTGGATATATTGTGTATATAGTGCTTGTATAGGATGAGTGTCGTCAATATTTAGTGTATAAGGTATGTGTACAGTATATAGTGTATGTATAAGGCAAGTATAATGTATACAGTGTATATTTAGGGTACATGTACTTTATGTACTGTATATATAGAGTAGGAATAGTCTAGTGTACGTTTACGGTAAGTGTAGTCTATATAGTATGTATATCAGGTAAGTGTAATGTAGTATATATATACTGTGCATACACAGGGTAAGTGTGGTGTATATAGTGTATGTGAAAGGTAAGTGTAGTCTATGTATAGGGTAAAGGTATGCAGTGTGTATATAGGATTAGTGTAATTTATATAGTGTCTGTATATAGGTTAAGTGTAGTCTATATAGTGTATGATATCACTTCCTGCGTGATATACATAAAATGTTACACAGTAATAGGAGAAAAGTTCTGTTCTAAATTTTACATTTTAGAAAAATCAAAGTTTGGCCTCCGCCACTTAATGCACCAAAAACAAAAAAGCTTTTCTTCTGCACTGCAAACATTGCATGGTGTACCAGTTGCAATCAATATTGTTATAACATTTCATGGCTTGAATTCTATTTCATATATTAAATTCACATCTGTTTTGTTAGCCCTTTTGCAGTGCTTAATCCCTCCTTGTTTAGGTGGGTCCCTACACTAACACGTTATACATACAACAGGATATATTGAGTGTAACTGGTGTTATCACTTGCAGTGTGCTTTTACATTATTTTATATACAGTAGTTAGTTGGTTTTAGAGAAACACCAATATACTGCTTATCAGTTTGGCTTTTCAAATTAATAGTGCAAATCAGTGTAAATCATGTTATAAAAAAAAATAATAATAAAGAGTCTTAGTGTAGGGACCTATCTGAATGAGGTCGCCTTGACGTGGCAGATGGGCTCACACAATGTCATCAGATTGTGTGCTAAGAACCTCATATTTTTAAAAGTGTGGGTGACAAGATTCTTCTGCGAGTTTTTGAGCTTCTATATGTTAAGGAATTAATCAGTTGTCCATCTTGAAGCATAGACACGTTCATAGAGATAGATGGCATAATTTATTTTTATTAAGGCTACGCCATGAGTGGGCAGCATGGTGGCTCACTGGTTGGCAATGGTGTCTTGCAATGGTGTCAAATCTGACCAATAACAACATCTGCATGGAGTTTGTCTGTTCTCCCTGTGCTTGTGTGGGTTTCCACCAGGTACTCCAGTTTCCTCCTACACTCCAAAGACATACTGATAGGGAACTTAGATTGTGAGCCCCATTAAGGACAGTTGGATGCTAATGTCTGTAAAGAGCTGCGGTATATAGCAGCGCTATATAAGTGTATAAAATAAATAAATAAATTGGGGAGACTTTTTGAAGAGTATGGGTTTCTACTGTAAAATACCAGAAATGCCTTTTCATTCAGACATAAGGTGCAGCAAATAATGACTGTTGGGCTCCACGTTTATCCCTATCTTATATACAGGGTGGTCCACGAAAATGTAGCCCACCTCCAGCGATAGTATGACAAGATGAATGAGCAAGTGGATTGTTATTTTTTTAATTACCCACAAGTCACAAAAGATGCTGAAAGTGGTCCCTGTTCCGGTCTATGCATCTTTGGGCACATCGGATTATGTTGGCCGATACTGCTTGCAGCTCTACAGCAGTGATGCTGCAGAAACAAAAATGTCCTGCTTTTTCCAACAAGATGGGACATCATGCCACACCCCACTGGCACGGATTCATGAACTGTTGATGTAGGAGCAAACTGTGAGCAAGGGGTTATGGCCACCACGTTCCTCAGACTTGTCCTCATGCAATTTTTATCTGTTTGTAAATTCAAAACAGAAAATGTCCGCTAACAATCCACATCCCTGGATGAACTCAAGGAAAATATCATGAACATTATCCGCAACATTACAAGTAGTATCAGCCGACATAATCCGACGTGCCCAAAAATGCATAGATATGAATGGGGACCACTTTCTGCATCGTGTGGCATGTGGGTTATTAAAAAAACAATCCACTTGCTCATTCACTTTGTCATACTATTGCTGGAGACTGTCTACTTTTTCGTGGACCACCCTGTATTACCCCTTCTCAACATAGAGAATAGATACATGATGACCTTTCTATGTGTGTCATTCCTATGCAATGACCTATTTGCGTATATTCTCCTACTAGTGACATCACTGTGTGCATTATTGCTATTTTGTGACATAACTGTGCAAATTATCTACAATATAAAGTGACTTCAACTTTTGCATTATCCTTGTGCATCAGGGAGACCATAATAATCATAAAATTCATGTACTCCAATTGCTGCAGAAGGTGGTTATGATAGAGTGGGGCCCAAGTCAATTTTGCTATGAAGCCCCACGGTTACTTGCTATGCCCCTGGAATGTACATTATATATAGATTCTGCAAGCCGCTACATTCGGTCAGGGAGCTGTCAGAATGACTAGAGCTGCTGCACAGATTCAGGGGGTCATTTACTATACTGAAATACTCCTAAATTAGGCTTATTTCAGGCGCAGATGGCGGGTCAATGCTTAGTTGCTGTTTTAGGCGTAGAAAGTGGATGCACTGAAGTTACGCAGAGGCATGCGCCTCTTCATACCTTCGGTGGATGCCCCGCTAGCTACAGGCTTTTATTGTGACCAGCGTCTAAAACGCCACTCCTAATAAATGTGCCCCTTAATTTCAACAGAACTTAAAGAGAACCTGTCACCTCACCACCTGGTGGCCAGGACTGTGGGAGTGCACATAGGCCAGTGCCTTTTCCTATATTGTGTAAGCACGTCCACCGCTGCTGGATTACAGGGTGGTCATAACCATGGAAATGAGCAGTGTATAATGTGACTGAAAAATGAATCAAGCCAGTAAAGGAGGCAATATGGACAATAACAATACATTAGTAATTGCCTTGTATTAAATTTCTCTACATGATAAATGCCATTTGCTAAAGTGAGACAAGTGTTTTTGCTTAAAGAAAATGTTGTCCTCCTTTTTTATTTTTGTTTGTTTGGATGAATCAATATAAAAGTGTTTTTGTGCTTCAGGGTATTAAACATTGATATTTTTAATTTAACATCGGATAACATGGTCCCCAGCGACCTGGGAGTCCAAGATGCATCCAGACATCGTCCCCATGCTGTTCCCGATCCATATTTCGGTGGTGTTTGTCACTTTCTGACTTTTTCCAATGGACCAGGCACCCTCCCCTCTTCAGAGCAGGGGGTGCCTGGTTGTCTCCCATTGACTTCCATTATACTCGGGTGCTCGGCTGAGCAGACAAATATAGCAATGTGTTCAGGCCGAACACCCAAACACCTGAATACTTTGGTGCTTGATCATCACTAGTTAGCACCAATGCCTTGCAGTGCTGGCGTCTTAGGTTTGAATGCAACCAATGACAACATCTGCATGGAGTTTGTATGTTCTACCCGTGTTTGTGTGGTTTCTTCTAGATGCTATGGTTTCCTTTAACACTTCAAAGACATACTGATAGGGGACTTAGATTGTGAGCACTGTTGGAGACAGCAAGCAATGATAATGTCTGTAAAGTGCTGTGGAATAATTATGCGCTATGCCTTCAGAGAATTAGCATCAAAGAAAGGAATAAAATAACGTCATATTATGAGGAAAGAGTGGAATGTACTGCATAGTATGTATATAATATTACATACTGTAGGTAGAGTACATGGTATGTTTATATAGTATTATATACTGATACGACCAGCAGGTTTACGCCTGCTGTATCATCTTCTCCTGTCTATTTATTTGGGGCAGTTGCTATGCCACGATCTCATAGCTGATCTACAATTTTGGGCCAGGTGATCACTGATACAAACCAGGCTTATTTCTGTTTGGATGTTTTTTTTTTTTTGTTTTAATAGATTTTTATTTTTGGTCTTAGGATAATTTTGAGTCCAGTCCTTGTTTGTGAGTCTTGTAGTTTGTGCCCTTGCTGTTTGAATGTGTCTTGCTTTGATTACAGTTTAATTCTGCTTAGTTTGTCTCTGCATCCTAATGTCCTACAATTGTTCTGTTACAGTCAGTATTGCACAGTAGGATTTTCAATAAGGAGATATTTAGGGACATTTTGGGTCAGTGATGTGATGTTAGAGCCAGTGTTCAGAGACAGATACATGGGAAGATTCAGAGACTGTTAGGGTCAGCTATTGCCTGTTTGTTCATCTTTAGATAACATCATCCTTCAGCTTTGTTACCTGGCCATCATTATCTTCATCTGTATGCTTCATTACCTGACAATCCTCATCATCATCTGTTTACCATTATCATTCAGTTCCTGTGATCTATTGGTGAGTTGCTACTTTTGTTGCCTGCCAGTCGTAAAATATGCTTTGTAGCATTTTGCTTGAGATACTCCATGTCTGTGGTATGACTTTTGTTTCCAATTGATAGTGATTAATTAAACAGAAACACCATTCAAATAATATATACAAAAAATAAGCAAGAACTTTCCGACATATAAGAAAATTTTATTACATAATTTAACATGGCCCTTCATACAATTTACATGCACTATTCTAAAATGCATATTGTTATTTTACTTTAGAGTAGAAGTTACTCATTAGTAGTCCATACTGTACTTCAGATGTATTCTGGTCTGGACAACACCTGCATTTCTACTCCTTCAGTTTTATCTTTGAGGGTGCCAGCAAGATTTCCTGAACTTCGGTCCCTATGAAAAAGAAAGAAAACAATTCATATATATTTGGAATGAATAGATTTAGCAATTTTTGGGGTAATTTACTATACTGAAATACGCCTTAATTACATAGTAACATAGTATATAAGGCAGAAAAAAGACATTTGTCCATCCAGTTCAGCCTGTTATCCTGCAAGTTGATCCAGAGGAAGGCAAAAAAATAATGTCAGATAGAAGCCAATTTTCCACACTTAAGGGGGGAAAAATTCCTTCCCGACTCTAATCAGGCAATCAGAATAACTCCCTGGATCAACGACCCCTCTCTAGTAGCTTTAGGCTGTAATATTATTACACTCCAAAAAATCATCCAAGCACCTCTTGAATTCATTTATTGTACTCACCATCACCACCTCATCAGGCAGAGAGTTTCATAGTCTCACTGCTCTTACTGTAAAGAATCCTTTTCCATATTTGTGTACAAACCTTCTTTCCTCCAGATGCAGAGGGTGTCCCCTCGTCACAGTCACAGTCCTGGGGATAAATAGATGATGGGAGAGATCTCTGTACTGACCCCTGATATATTTATACATAGTAATTAAATCTCCCCTCAGTTGTCCTTTTTCTAAAGTGAATAACCCTAATGTTGATAATCTTTCAGGGTACTGTAGTTGCCCCATTCCAGTTATTACTTTAGTTGCCCTCCTCTGAACCCTCTCCAGCTCTGCTATGTCTGCCTTGTTCACAGGAGCACAGAACTGTACACAGTACTCCATGTGTGGTCCGACTAGTAATTTGTAAAGTGGTAGGACTATGTTCTCATCACGGGCATCTATGCCCCTTTTGATGCAACCCATTATCTTATTGGCCTTGGCAGCAGCTGCCTGAAACTGTTTTTTACTGCTTAGTTTGCTGTTTATTAAAATTCCTAGGTCCTTTTCCATGTCAGTGTTACTGTGTGTTTTACCATTTAGTATGTACAGGTGATTTGCATTATTCCTTCCCATGTGCATAACCTTACAGTTGTTAGTGTTAAACCTCATCTGCCACTTATCTGCCCAAGCCTCTAATCTATCCAGATCCATCTGTAGCAGTATATTGTCCTCTTCAGTGTTAATTACTTTACACAGTTTAGTGTCATCTGCAAAAAATGATATTTTACTGTGCAAGCCTTCTACAAGATCATTAATAAATATATTGAAGAGAATAGGTCCCAATCCTGACCCCTGAGGTACTCCACTAGTGACAGTGACCCAATCTGAGTGTGTTAATTACCACCCTCTGTTTTCTATCATTGAGACAGTTACTTACTCACATACAGACATTTTCCCACAGTCCGAGCAGTCTCATTTTATATACTAACCTTTTATGTGGTATAGTGTCAAATGTTTTGGAGAAGTCCAGATATACGACATCCATTGATTCACCACTGTCAAGTCTAGAACTTACCTCATAGAAACTGATTAAATTAGTTTGAAATAACCGATCCCTCATGAAGCCATGCTGATATGGTGTTATTTGCTTATTTTCATTGAGATCCTCCAAGATAGCATCTCTTAGAAAACCTTTAAACAGTTTACCAACAACCGATGTTAAACTCACCGGACTATAGTTTCCGGGCTCTGTTTTTGCACCCTTTTTGAATATTGGCACCACATTTGCTATGCGCCAATCCTGTGGAACACTCCCTGTCAGTATGGATTCTGTAAATATCAGAAAAAAGGGTCTGGCTATGACATTACGTAATTCTCTTAGGATACGGGGGTGTATGCCATCTGGTCCTGGTGATTTTTCTATTTTAATCTTTTTAAGTCGCTGTTGTACTTCTTCCTGGGTCAGACTTTTACATTCTGCATTTCATCTGACAGTTTCTTTTCCTCAGTGAATACAGTGGAGAAAAAAATATTTAATAGCTTTGCTTTCTCCTCGTCGCTCTCTGCAACTCCCCCTCATTGCTCTGTAGAGGGCCGACACCTTCAGATTTATACTTTTTACTATTTATATAATTGAAGAACATTTTAGGGTTAGTTTTGCTCTCTTTGGCAATTAATCTCTCAGTCTCTAGTTTGGCGGCTTTTATTTGTTTTTTACATATTCTATTTTTTTCCTTATAGTTTTCAGTGCTTCCTTGTTCCCCTCCTGTTTTAGGGATTGAAATGCTTTCTTTTTGTCATTTATTGCTTTCTTTACAGTTCTATTTATCCACATTGGTTTGTTCTCTCACAATTATATTTTAGGATACTTTTAAAAATATCCCATTTTGTGGCGGTATTTTTATTTTTGAGGACTTAGTTTCGCCTATGGCCTCTCTTAGTTGGCTAAATTTAGCTTTTTTGAAGCTTGGTATTTTTGTTACTCCCTGTAGAAACGCTTGTTTGAAGGATAATTGGAAGGTTATTACTCTATGGTCACTATTTCCCAGGTGTTCCCCAACCTGTACATCTGTTGTTCTGTCAGGTCTATTGGTTAATACTAAGTCCAGTATGGCCGTCCCTCTAGTCGGGTTCTGAACCAGTTGGGAAAGGTAATTGTCTTTGGTTATTGCCAAGAACCTGTTTCCTTTATGAGATGTACAGCTTTCAGTTTCCCAGTCTATATCTGGGTAGTTGAAGTCCCCCATAATAACCACCTCATTATGATTTGCCACCTCGTCTATCTAGTTTAGTAGTAGATTTTCTGTGGACTCTGGTATATTAGGTGGTTTATAATAAACTACTATTAGTAATTTATTCTTTTTGCCTCCATGTATTTCTACCCACAGTGACTCCACATTCATTCACGTTCATTTCCCTCACTTATATCTTCTCGGACTGTGGGCTTTAGACAGGACTTTACATAAAGGTAGATCCCTCCCCCTCGCCGGTTTTGTCGATCCTTTCTAAACAGACTGTACCCTTGAACATTAACTGCCCAGGCATAGTTATCATCCAGCCATGTCTCAGTTATTCCCACTATGTTATAGTCTTCCTCACACATCACTAATTCCAGTTCCCCAGTTTTATTAGTCAGGCTTCTGGCATTAGTATACATACAATTAAGAGGTTTATGTATATTTTTTACCCTACCCTTTTCCTTCTGAACTGTTTTAGTCCCTCCTTCCATTCCTCCCCCAGTCCCACTACCTTGTCCCCGGTCTCTATCTGCACTGTCTTCCCATCCTATAACATAATTACCCTCCCCCAGTCCCTAGTTTAAACACTTCTCCAACCATCTAGTCATCGTTCCCCCAACACAGCTGCCCCTTCCCCATTGAGGTGCAGCCCATCTGTAGCTGACAGAGAAGTCGGCCCAGTTCTCCAGGTACCCAAACCCCTCCTTCCTACACCAGTTCATGAGCCACTTGTTAACCTCCCTAATCTCCCGCCGCCTTTCTTGTTTGGCTCGTGGTATAGGCAGTATTTTGAAAACAATTACCTTTGAGGTACTTGCCCTAAGCTTTTGACCTAAATCCCTAAAATCATTTTTAAGGACTCTCCACCTTCCTTTATCTTTGTAATTTGTTACGATATGAACCATAACTGCTGGATCTTCTCTAGCCCCTCCCAGTAATCTGTCAACCCAATCCGCGATGTGTTCAACTCTAGCGTCAGGATGACAACACACTGTTCGGCGATCACGGTCTTTGTGACAGATTGCCCTTTCTGTACCCCTAATAATTGAGTCTCCCACTACCAGCACCTGTCTGTCCTGCCCTGCTCTCCTGGTCCCCTGCTTACTAGAGCCGACATTAGGAGTATTTCAGGCGCAGATGGAGGGGCAACAGTTAGTTGGGCCTCTAAATGTGAGTTCTTCCCACACTAGGTCTAAAATTTTGGATGTGGTGTGGCCGGGGAAGGGACCGGTAGGCCCGTCTTATTCATCATTTTCTATGCCTGGCTTACTCTTACATTTAGACTGGCACTGGATGTGCAAAAATTATGTAGAGGCAGCACTTTTTGGCCAGCCTAAGGCCTTTTTGAAGACTGGTGTCTAAAACGCTGGTCTTAATAAATGTGCCCCTATTTGTCTATACTAGAAAAGTTATATAAATATGTATATGGGAAAATATCATGTGCCTATTAATAAATTTATTGCATTTCACTTGAGTATACTGTACATCGGGAGAGATTGATTACGATGGAATTTCATATGCTGCTCTTAATCTAAATTAAGCTAGATGTAACTCATTTTTAAGGAGCACATGCCTCTTTAAATCCTTCCCATCTTTTTGCCGTCTATGCACTCAAAAATTAGATCAAATTTGCAATAAACTTACAAAAGTTTTTAAAGTAACTTATAGCAAAAAATTTTGGGCGAATGGGGGTCCCACCTCCTTCTTCTAAGCCATTTGCATGTTTAAAATAATTTGGAAGAAAATAAACATCTTTGAACAAAGACTTGGTCACACGACCGTTGCCCCTCCGTGCCCGTGCCGTGGGGCTGCCACATGCGGATCGGACCCCATTCACTTCACTGTTCTGGAAAAAGATAGAGCAAGTTCTATCTTTTTGCGGTGAGGAGGCATGGAACGGAACCCATAGAAGCACTCCGTAGTGCTTCCATAGGGTTCTGTTCTGTGCTTCCGTTCCGCACCGCATCTCTGGATTTGTGGACCCATTTAAGTGAATGGGACCGCATCCGTGATGCGGAATGCACACGGCCGGTGCCCCGTGTGAATGAGCCCTTAAGGAGAGAATACACTGACATGTGGCAGATTTTGTTGCACAAATTTCTGCCACTAAAAATCACTTCCATTCAGCTAAAAGGGGCTGTTTTGGTGGCAAGCCACATTCAGGTGCAACAAGTAAGCACTCTTTAAGGTAATTTTTTTTCCCAGTAGCAAAGGTTGCAAAAGTCATACAGAAGGAAAACTTTAAGTCCTTAAAGGACCAGCCAATTTTTGTTCTGCTCATTCATTTTTTTCCTGCCTGTTCACTAAAAACCATGATTTTTTAAAATTTCACATAGCCATATGAGGGGGTTACACAGTGGGTATAGACTAGAATAGATTTGGCTTGGGGCGACTTCCAGGTTACCTCCTTGGTGCTCACCCTTTAAGCTGTATACAGGTATCTGGATTTGCTGTGTTAGCTCTCTGAGTAGTCTCTGGTCAAGTGACAGCTGACCCATGGGGTGCTAGAGACAACAATGCTGAGCACCAAGGGATCATGGCTGTGTCCACCAGAGAGGGTGTAGTGGTGGCAGGCACGGGTTGTTGATGGCTTCATTTTTCTGGAGAAAATGGGGTTAATTTATGACGCACGCCATGTTGCGGCAGAATCTGCAACTTCCTCCCTGCTTATACCAGGTCTACAAAAGGAGGCATAGCGTGGGCGGGAAGGGGATGGGCAGGTGGGCCCATCTCATTCATCATTTTCTACCCCTGTTTTAGGCATAGAAAATTGTCAAAATGTAAAACAGCAAGGAAGCTTGTGCCTATACATAACTTTGGTAATTTACCGCCAGTCCAGGGGCTTATTAAGACTGTCGTCTAAAATGGCACTATTTAATTTAACTTTGATCTTGAATAAGAAAACAGGAAATGTGAGGTGAAATTGGAGGAAAAAAATGCAATTGTGCCATGATGTTTTTTCATGGCATTCACTAAAATGACATGATTATTTTAATTTTGTGGGTCAGTATAATTACTAGAGATGAGCGAATTGAAGTTGCCAAAGTGGAATTCGATCCAAATTTCAGGAAAAATTTGATTCACACTGAATCCTAATTTCCTCACGCTTCATGGTAACTTAGTGCAGGAAGAGACATCAGCAGGCGCTAGGGACTGTGATAGAAAATACTTTTAAACTTACTGTACAGTCCCTGACAAAAGTTTTGTCGCTTCTCTATTTTGTAGAAACTCCTGCTATTAACCTGACTTTTAATTAATCAATTGGTGTTAGAAATAGCTCATTTAAAAAGCTAAAGCCCTCCCAAATAATGTTTAATGCACTGAAATAAATTAGTTTCACTGAATAAAGATTTATCATTTAATCAAGACAGAAATGGTCAAATTTTGTCAAGACAAAAGATTTGTCGCCTATACAGAAATTGAATAACTTTACTGCAAATCCAAAAATATGTTAGCAAATTAAGTAGTGGTGCTGTGAGATCCAAATTTAATATCTTGTATGACTTCCATGAGCTTGAAGGACAGGATTAGAGTTCAGCGAACCTGAACTGTAAAGTTCGGGTTCGTATCGAACTGTAGGTTTTTCGGCACCCGAACATTTATGTAAAAGTTCAGGTTCGGTGTTCGGCGATTTTTATGGCACTTTTTGAAAGGCTGCAAAGCAGCCAATCAACAAGAGTCATACTACTTGCCCCAAAAGGCCATCACAGCCATGCCTACTATTGGCATGGCTGTGAATGGCCAACTGCAGCATGTGACCCAGCCTCTATTTAAGCTGGAGTCACGTAGCGCCGCCCATCACTCTGCTCGGATTAGTGTAGGGAGAGGCTGCAGATGCTGTGAGGGAGAGATCAGGGAGCGATCTTATCAAGAACTGGTTTATGTACTCAGCGATCTACAGAAAAAGTGTTTTGTGGGTGCAGTGCACAATTTTTTTAAGCCTGCCCTGAGCCAACTACTGCTGAAAACGAACTTTTTTTCTTCATTTCATCAATATCAATGCCTGATCGTCAGCCATTTTATGCAACGATAGTGCACCAGCTTAGGCTATCTGCAAGTCCACAAATACAGGTTTGGCATACTGGGGTGAAAAAACCCTCTAATATACTGCACATATGGGATTAGACAAGCATAAGTGACTGTCACATTTAGGACAGAAATACAGCTTTTTGGTTCCTGGGCTGAAAAAAGCCTGTAATATACTGCACATCTGTGATTACACATGCATAAGTCACTGTCACAATTAGGACAGAAATACAGCTTTTTGGTTACATACTGCACATCTGTGATTATACATGCATAAGTCACTGTCACAATTAGGACAGAAATACAGCTTTTTGGTTACATACTGCACATCTGTGATTACACATGCATAAGTCACTGTCACATTTAGGACAGAAATACAGCTTTTTGGTTACTGGGGTAAAAAAAAGCCTGTAATATACTGCACATCTGTGATTACACTTGCATAAGTCACTGTCACAATTAGGACAGAAATACAGCTTTTTGGTTAGGGTGAAAAAATCCTCTGATATACTGCACATCTGTGATTACACATGCATAAGTGATTGTCACATTAAGTCCAGAAATCCTGCTTTGGCATACTGGGGTAAAAACCCTCTGATATACTGCACATCTCTGATTACACATGCATAAGTGATTGTCACATTAAGGCCAGAAATACAGCTTTTTGGTTAGGGTGAAAAAACCCTCTGATATACTGCACATCTGTTATTACATGTGCATAAGTGATTGTCAAATTAAGGCCAAAATTCCAGCTTTGGCATACTGGGGTGAAAAAACCCTCGGATATACTGCACATCTGTGATTACACATGCATAAGTGATTGTCACAATAAGGCCACAAATACAGCTTTTTTCTTACTGGGGTGAAAAAAACCTTTGATATACTGCACATCTGTGATTACACATGCATAAGTCACTGTCACATGTAGGACAGAAATACAGCTTTTTGGTTAGAGTGAAAAAACCCTATGATATACTGCAAATCTTTAATTACACATGCATAAGTCATTGTCACATTTTGGACATAAATACAGCTTTTTGGTTAGGGTGAAAAAACCCTATGATATACTGCAAATCTTTAATTACACATGCATAAGTCATTGTCACATTTAGGACAGAAATACTGCTTTTTGGTAAGGGTAAAAGAAAAACTCTGATATACTGCACATCTGTGATTACACATGCATAAGTCACTGTCACATTTAGGACAGAAATATAGCTTTTTGGTTAGGGTGAAAAAACCTTCTGATATACTGCACATCTGTGATTACACATGCATAAGTGATTGTCACATTAAGGCCATAAATACGGCATTGTGCTTACTCGGGTGTAAAAACCCTCTGTCACATTTAGGCCACAAATACCGTTGTCATATTGAGTAAAAAAAAAAAAAAATTGATTCCAATACCCTACATTAGGGTTTTTATTGGCGGTTAATTTTTTTTAACCAACTTAACCACTTTTTACTTTGCTTTGTAAACGCTAACTATGAGGCAAACATCTAATAAGGGACGCGGTCATGGTCGTGGTGTTGGTGGAGCCTCTGGTGCAGGGAGAAGATGTGGCCGTTCTGCCACAGCTACACGTCCTACTGAACCTACTACCTCAGGTCCCAGTAGACGCCAGAATCTACAGCGATATTTGGTCAAGCCTAATGCCGTTCTAAGGATGGTAAGGCCTGAGCAAGTACAGGCGCTAGTCAATTGGGTGGCCGACAGTGGATCCAGCACGTTCACATTATCTCCCACCCAGTCTTCTGCAGAAAGCGCACAGGTGGAGCCTGAAACCCATACCCATCAGTCTGTCACATCACCCCCGTGCATATCGAGGAACCTGTCTGAGCCTCAAGTCATGCAACAGTCTCTTATGCTGTTTGAAGACTCTGCTGGCAGGGTTTCCCAAGGGCATCCACCTAGCCCTTCCACAGGTGTGGAAAACATAGAATGCACTGAACTGCTGCGTCTTTCTGCAGTGTGCAGACCGAAAAGGAGGTCAGGGAGGAAGACTGGGTGGAAGATGATGCAGGGGACGATGAGGTCCTAGACCCCACATGGAATGAAGGTCATGCCACTGACTTTCAGAGTTCGGAGGAAGAGGCAGTGGTGAGACCGAGCCAACAGCGTAGCAAAAGCGGGAGCAGGGTGCAAAAGCAGAGCAGTCATTGCCAAAACAGTTTGCCTGCACTAGCCACTGTCACCAGGGACCGAGCACACCAAAGGCAGCTTCAAGGAGTTCCCTGGCATGGCACTTCTTCACACAATGTGCTGACGACAAGCTATCAGAGCCTGAAGCGAGGCATTAACGTTCTGAACCTTAGCACAACCTGCATGACCAGGCATCTACATGCGAGACACGGGCTGGAGTGGAGTAAGCACCTTCAAAACTAAGAAAGGGCTCAGGCCCCTCCTGCTCCCTCTTCTGCTGCTGCTTTGGCCTCTTCCTCCGCCTCTGGAGGAACGTTGGCACCTGCCACCCAGCAAACAGAGGATGTGCCATAACAACACCACCTCCATCACCAAGCATCTCCACCATGTCACACGAAAGCGTTCAGCTCTCCATTTCACAAACCTTTGAGAGAAAGCATAAATTCCCACCTAGCCACCCTCGATCCCTGGCCCTGAATGCCAGCATTTCTAAACTGCTGGCCTTTGAAATGCTGTCATTCAGGCTGGTGGAGACAGACAGCTTCAAACAGCTCAGGTTGCTTGCTGTCCCACAGTACGTCGTTCCCAGCCACCACTACTTCTCCAGGAGAGCCGTGCCCTCCCTGCACAACCAAGTATCGGATAAAATCAAGTGTGCACTGCGCAACGCCATCTGTGGCAAGGTCCACCTAACCACAGATACGTGGACCAGTAAGCACAGCCAGGGACGCTATATCTCCCTAACTGCACACTGGGTAAATGTAGTGGCGGATGGGTCCCAGGCGGAGAGCTGTTTGGCGCACGTCCTTCTGCTGCCAAGGATCGCAGGGCATCATTCTTTGCCTCCTGTTGCCTCCTCTTCCTACTCGGCTTCCTCCTCCTCTTCTTCCACCTCCTCATCCGGTCAGCGACAGACCTTCACCACCAACTTCAGCACAGCCAGGGGTAAATGTCAGCAGGCCATTCTGAAACTGATGTGTTTGGGGGACAGGCACCACACTGCGCAGGAGTTGTGGCGGGGTATAGAACAACAGACCGACGAGTGGTTGCTGTCAGTGGGCCTCAAGCCCGTCCTGGTGGTGTGCGATAATGGGCGAAATCTCGTTGCAGCTCTGGCACTAGCCGGTTTGACGCACATCCATTGTCTGGTGGTGCAGAAATTCATTCACAACTACCCCGACATGTTTGAGCTGCTGCATAAAGTGCGGGCCGTCTGTGCGTGCTTTCGGTGTTCTCACCCTGCTGCTGCTCGCCTGTCATCGCTGCAGCGTAACTTCGGCCTTCCCGCCCACAAGCTAATATGCAACGTGCCCACCAGGTGGAACTCCACCTTGCACATGCTGGAGAGACTGTGCGAGCAGCAGCAGGCCATAGTGGAGTTTCAGCTGCAGCACGCATGGGTGAGTCGCACTGCGGAACAGCACCACTTCACCACCAATGACTGGGCCTCCATGCGAGACCTGCGTGACCTGTTGCACTGTTTCGAGTACTCCACCAACATGGCCAGTGGCTATGACGCCGTTATCAGCGTTACAATACCACTTCTATGTCTCCTTGAGAAAACACTTAGGGCGATGATGGAAGAGGATGTGGCCCAGGACGAGGAGGAGGAAGAGGGGTTATCTCTAACACTTTCAGGCCAGTCTTTTAGAAGTGGCTCAGAAAGAGGATTTTTGCAACAGCAGAGGCCAGGTACAAATTTGGCCAGCCAGGGCCCTCTACTGGAAGACGAGGAGGAGGAGGATGAGGAGGAGGATGGGAATGAAGCATGTTCACAGCGGGGTGGCATCCAACACACCTTGGGATCATAACTGGTGCATGGCTGGGGGATACGGAGGACGCAGACGATACGCCTCCCACAGAGGACAGCTTGTCCTTACCTCTGGGCAGCCTGGCACACATGAGCGACTACATGCTGCAGTGCCTGGGCAACGACTGCAGAGTTGCCCACATTTTAACGTGTGCTGACTACTGGGTGGCCACCCTGCTGGATCACCATTACAAAGACAATGTGCCGTCCTTAATTCGATCACTGAAGCGTGATCGGAAGATGCGCGACTAGAGGCGCACTCTGGTAGACGCGCTCCTGAGAGCATTCCTGACTGACGCCGGGGGACAAGTGGAAGCACAAGGCGAAGGCAGGGGAGGAGGGAGAGGTCGCCAACGCAGCTGTGTCAGCGCCAGCACCTCAGAAGGCAGGGTTAGCATGGCCAACATGTGGAAAAGCTTTGTCACCTCGCCGCAAAAACCGGCCCCAATTGCTGATATGGAGCGTGTTAGCAGGATGCAGCATTTGAACAACATGGTGGAACAGTACCTGTGCACACGATTACACGTACTGACTGATGGTTCTGCCCCATTCAACTTCTGGGTCTCCAAATTGTCCTCATGGCCAGAGCTTGCCCTGTATGCCTTGGAGGTGCTGGCCTGCCCTGCAGCCAGTGCACTCTCTAAATGTGTATTTAGCATGGCAGGAGGCGTCATTACAGACAGCCACAGCCGCCTGTCCACAGCCAACGTGGACAAGCTCACGTTCATTAAAATGAACCAGGCTTGGATCCCACAAGACTTGTCTGTACCTTGTGCAGAATACTGTAGACATTTATACCACCATCAAACATACACTCTTGTACTCAAGTCAAGTACAATGAGTCTTTGTTTTCTTTTTTTATTTGTCCCAATATTTTGGGGGTTACCTACCCAATAAAAAATAAAAAAAACATTGTTGGCTACCTGTTCCTCCTCCATTGCTGCCTCCACCTACAACACCACATTCACCGCCTCCTAAACTTCCGACTCCATATCCACCTCCTTCTCCTCCTTCTCTGAGTTGCAGGTTAATAATTTGTAATTATTTGTTATTTGATTTCATTTTAAGTTATTTCCCTATTCACATTTGTTTGCAGAGCAGTCACCATGCTCTTAAGCACATTTTACTGCCTTTTACATCCCTCTAGCCTTTTCAAGGACTATTTTAGAGCCATTTTAATTAAAAAAATTTAGTGCCCTAAATTGAAAAAATTCTTATTTTCAATTGTCGGGTGACATTTTACCATTTTTGGCATATACAAACCCCTGCTGTGCCTGGGTGACAGGGGCCTAAATCTCTCAAAATCCTCTGTTGTATTGCTGGGTGACATGTACCCCCTTTTGCCGTGAATGAACCCCTGCTCTGCATTGCTGACAGGGGCCTAAGTCTCTCAAAATCCTCTGTTGTATTGCTGGGTGACATGAACCCCCTTTTGCCACAAATGAACCCCTGCTGTGCCTGGGTAACAGGGGCCTAAATCTCTCAAAATCCTCTGTTGTATTGCTGGGTGACAAGAACCCACTTTTGCCGTGAATAAACCGCTGCTCTGCATTGCTGACAGGGAACTAAATTTAGTGAAAACATCTGTTACTGATCGGAAGATGCGCGACTACAAGCGCACGCTGATGATAGCATTCCCACCTGACAACAGGGGCACAGTGGAAGCACAAGGCGAAGGCAGAGGAGGAGGAAGAGGTCGCCAACGCAGCTGGGGCACCACCAGCACCTGAGAAGGCAGGGTTAGTATGGCCCAAATGTGGAAAAGCTTTGTCAGCCTTAGAGGTGCTGACCTGCCCTGCAGCCAGTGTATAGTGTGAATGTGTGTTTAGCACGGCAGAGAGCATTATCATAGGCCACAGCCAATGTGGACAAGCTTACGTTTATTAACATGAACCAGGCATGGATCCCACAGGACTTGTCCGTACCTTGTGCAGAATAAACATTTATACCAGCCTCAACCATCCATTCTTGTACTCAAGTGCACTTATTCTTAGTGTTATTTTGTTATATGTTCCAATATTTTGGGGGATACCCCAATTTAAAAATAAAAAATAACACAAATCAGTGTTGGCTAGTACCTATTCCTCCTTCACCGCCGGTTCCACCTACACCACCACGTCAACCTACACTGCCACATACACCGCCTCCTCCACCTCCTACTCCTAGATCCAGATTTGTATTTTAAATTTTTCTGTATTTTATGATATTTTAAGTAATTTCCCTATCAACATTTGTTTGCAGAACAATTGCCATGCTCTTAAGCACATTTTGATGCCTTTTGACTATTTTAGAGCCATTTTAGTGCCCAAAAGTTCGGGTCCCCATTGACTTCAATGGGGTTGGGGTTCGGGGTCAAGTTCGGGTCCCGAACCCGAACTTCTTTTTCAAGTTCTGCCGAACCTGCCGAACCCGAACATCCAGGTGTCCGCTCAACTGTAGACAGGATCCATGCGGTTTGGCAAGGATTCTTACAATTTATGGATGAAGTCATCAGGAATAGCAAAGAAAAGAGTCTTGCATGCCTCCCAGAGTTCATCAATATTCTTTGGTTTCGTCTTCCATGCTTCCTCTTTCATCCTACACCACATATGCTCAATGATGTTCATGCCTGGCAACTGGGCTGGCCAATCCTGGAGCATCTTGATCTTCTTCGCTTTGAGGAACTTTGATGTGGAGATGGAAGTATGCAATGGAGCACCATCCTGCTGCAGAATTTGGCCTTTTTTATGGTTGGGAATATAAGAGGTAGCTAAGATTTCTTGGTATTTTAGACTATTGATCACACCCCCATACTGGATGTAACCCCAGACCATGATTTTGCCTCCACCAAACTTCACCGTTTTCTGGGTAAATCTCGGCTCCATGCGGGTTTTAGTATGTCTCCTGCAATATTTGAGGCTACTGTGGTGTAATTCAACAGAAGATTCATCTGAAAAATCCACCATCTGCCACTTTTCCAGCGTCCATCCTTTTATCAGGCTGTGGCCCTTGGCAAATGCCACACGGTTTTTCAATTGTCGTTTGTTTTGTGCTGGCTTATGGGCACTGATTCGACCTTGGAGGCCATTTTGAGACAGAATCTGACAAACTGTTCTGGTTGACACAGGGACTTCAGGAGACCAGGTCTCGTGGAGCTCTGCTGCAGTGGAAAATGGGCTGGCCTTGGCTTTTCGAGCCAACAAATGGTCCTCTCGAGCAGTTGTCTTGCGGGGTCGGCCTGACCTGGCCTTGTCCAAAACATCTCCAGTCTCTTCAAATCTTTTTTTATCTTCCGAACTTGATGCTGAGACACATTGAAGGTGTCTGCCACATCAGCAGTGGATCTGGTCTTCAGCCTCTTGATAATCAATACTTTAGTCTCCAAGTGAATCTTAGGCATGTTTGCAGAGGTCTAGTTGCAGTTGATGTGAAGGTCTAGTGTACTGGGGTTATTTTTATACACACCTGAGACCTAATTGATCCATTATTAGTCATAGGTGAAGCTCATATGACAAGGCGACAACACTTATGTGTTGGCAAAAATTTACTCAACGGGCTTTACCAAGCTGTGAACATTAGAATACTTTTTGTCAGTTTCGTTTTGCACTGAAACATTATTATAAAAGCTGTTGGGATGAAAATGACCCATTTCTTGTAATAAAATCTTGATTAGAAATATATTTTAGCGGCACTTCAGGTCAATTTGTACACAAGCGAAAAGACTTTTGTCAGGGACTGTATATAAGTTCAGGGAAAGGACAGGGAGAAATCATTCCACATTATTGAAACAGAACAGGGTTCAGTAGGGGAGTTTACAGCCTGGGTAATGGGAACAATCCTATTACACCTTGCTGCACTGACTGGGGATCCAAATTGCCATTATATAGCTCTGTAATTCCAGCAAACAGTTCTTGTTATTGGGGTGCAAGTGCTGTTTGATACAGCCATTAACAGGGTTTATTACAAGGAAATATTTATATGTCTTATTTGCCCTTGCGCGGTGCAGTTATATGTTCTAAAGCATTTTTTGGCTTGTATTAGTGAGAAAAAAGGGCTTATTAGCCGTTGTGTGGTGAAGTGAGAAAATTACAGCCCTTTTGGGCGTGTATTAGTGGCAAAAAAATATATTTGCCGTTCAGTGGTGCAGTTATATGTTCTAAAGCCCTTTTTGGCGTATATTAGTGGCACAAAAAAGTATTTGCTGTAGTATAGTGAAAAGAGAAATTACAGCCCTTTTTGGGGTGTATTAGTGGCAAAAAAAATATATATTTGCCGTTCCGCGGTGCAGTTATATGTTCTAAAGCCCTTTTTGGCGTGTATTAGTGGGACAAAAAAAAGTATTTGCTGTAGTGTGGTGAAAAGAGAAAATTGGCCCTTTTTGGAGTGTATTAGTGGCATAACAAAAAGTATTTGCTGTTGTGTGGTGAAGTGAGAAAATTACAGCCCTTTTTGGCGTGTATTAGAGGCATAAAAATATATATTTGCCATTTAGCGGTGCAGTTATATATTCTAAAGCCCATTTTGGCATGTATTAGTGGCATAACAAAAAATATTTGCCGTTGTGTGGTGAAGTGAGAAAATTACAGCCCTTTTTGGCGTGCATTAGAGGCATAAAAATATATATTTGCCGTTCAGCGATGCAGTTATATGTTCTAAAGCACTTTTCGGAGTGTATTAGTGCAAAAAATATATATAATATTTGCTGTACAGCAGTGCAGTTATATGTAGAGATAGCCTTTCCGTTCGCCCGGCAGACATTTCACAGCAAATTTTGCGCATTCGCGATTTGCCGAACATGCGAACATATGGAGATGTTTGCATGCACCACATTCTTTTGCATTGCGCCGAACTTTGACCCATGACACATCCATCCAGTGGGACAGGACAGCCAATTGAGACGTTTCAGCACATGGGCACACCCCACCCCCATTCTGGCAGCAATTTTACATTATCTGTTTTACTTTCAATAAGTTTTTATTATCAGAGAATATGTTCATATCCACAGTATACAATTACAAGTACAGCGGTTTAGAAATAATCACATATCTCCAATGATTTTTCTTACAAAGTAAAGGATAAATCATATCATTAAATCAAAATATACGCATATAGCACAAAACAAGGTCAAGTCAAAACAAGACAAATCAAGTCAAAGTCATGTCTTCATACATAAATTCAGCGCTTAAAGTTTACAGAAATACTAGAGTTAAGTATAAACCATCCAAAGTACTTTGAAGCAGCCGCTCCCCATCTGACCTCATCCGAGCCCCAGTCTTTCCGAGATCGTTGGATTTAGACCCCTCCAGGACCCCCACGATTGAACATGGCAGCTCACTTGGAACCATTGATATGCCAGCATATATTCATATGATCTGGTTGTATCCACTGACCTAATTATTTCTTGTAAGTCAGGAATATTGTTGCATTTCCAGTTCCTTGTGATTTTTAGCTTGGTGGCTAACAGTAAATGGGCTATTATAACCCTATGCTTGAGAGAAAATTTATCAAGGTCTATTAATAATAGAGCGAGAGCTGGGTCTGGAGCGATCCTTTATCCAACAATCTCAGTTATTTTGGTGAAGACTTGGCTCCAAATGGGAAAAATCATCGGACAAGCCCAAAGAATATGATACAGTGTACCACACTCGCCACAGTCTCTCCAACAAAATGTACTAGAGCTTGGGAAAAACGCGTGTAACCTAACCGGGGTATAGTGCCATCTAAGTGTAGTTATAATGTAAGCCTCCATGTGTGAAACACATCTAAAAGGTGGAGATTGCAGTTTTATATGCCGCACTCCACTGCGCCAAAGTAAACGTCCTTTTTAAAACCTTTTCTCATGTTAAGAGTGGAGCTGTTTTAATAAAGCGATCTTTATCCCCTAAATACATGTATAAAAATCTAATTCCTGTATATACCTGGTTCACCTCGGACCACCGGAGTAACAACTGAACGTGGCCCTTAAGCCTATACGACGGATTATTCCCCAATGCATGTTTTATTTTAAGGTAAAGAGAAGGCTTCTTTGGAGGGGATGTTAAAAATACATTTAAGTGTTTCAAAGGGTTTTAGAACTGATCCTGTCACAATGTCGGCCACCGTTTTTATACCTTTGTCTCTCCACTCCTTCAGGTTCAGACCATTGGATAAATGTTGCAGAGATTCAAGTGGAGCGATACGCGCCATTGATATCGGTGCATCACTTCCTTTATCATGATATGTTTTCCATAGCGCCAGAGATGTAGAGACAAAGTATGCAGGTTGTATATCTGTGTAACAGTTATGCAATGCAGCCATGAGTAGAGCACTTAGATTGTGGCCTGAGATTTGTGACTGCTCAATATTCACCCAGCGTTTCCCTGTTTCTCCTTTCCACCATTCCTTCAGCTGGTTATTTCTAGAAGCTAGAAAATAGTCGTAAATATTGGGTAGGCCTACTCCCCCACTCTGCTTATTCCAGATGAGGGCATTTAACATTTTATTGGCCGAATTGAAAAAGGATACCGGAATGGGGATAGGGATAGTGCAAAATAAATATAACAGCTTAGGGAGAGTATGTTGTTGGGAGGCCGCAATACGACCTAGCCAAGATAGTTCTGCCCTGTCCATATGGTTAAGCTCAGATTGAAGCGATTGTAAGAGAGGTGGAAAGTTTGCTTTATATAATTCTTGGGGGGGGTGGTTGTTACATTCAATCCCAAGTATTGCACCTTGGATTTTTGCCAGTCCAGTGTGAATTCTTCTTTCATTTGGGATAAAATTTTGTCTTGAATACCTAGTGGGAGGGCTTTGGATTTGCTTTCATTAATTTTATAATATGAAAGAGCCCCATAAGAACGGATGATAGTCATCACTGACCTCAGAGACACCCGCGGGTTGGTCAGGGACAGTATTATGTCGTTAGCGTACATAGATAGACAACACTGCATATCTCCTATACAAACTCCCTTTATTCCTTCCTCCTGACTAATCGCCTGCACCAAAGGTTCCAAGGATAAAATGAAAATCTGTGGTGACAGTGGACACCCCTGTCTAGTGCCATTGGACAACGTAAAGGGGTCAGACAATACACCATTCGCTAGTACCCGGGCTGAAGGGTCT
The DNA here is from genome assembly GCF_014858855.1 of Bufo gargarizans. NCBI lineage: Eukaryota > Metazoa > Chordata > Amphibia > Anura > Bufonidae > Bufo > Bufo gargarizans. The sequence goes on along the minus strand of NC_058084.1, from coordinate 207,693,524 downwards.
GAATAGAGAACTTTTATGGCTCGTAAGATTGGCTCAGGGAAGCCCATTTTGTGGAGCACCGAGAAGACAAACGCCCAATTAACTCGGTCGAAAGCCTTCTCGGCGTCCAAAGTGACCATCACCGTTGGAGTTCTTGAACGGTTGACAAAGTCAATTAAGTTCAGCACTCTTCTTGAGTTGTCTGTGATTTGGCGCCCTTTTACAAACCCCACTTGGTCAGGGGCTACTAGGGTAGGAATAATGTCAGTTAGTCGGGCTGCTAGGATCTTTGCATAGATCTTTAAGTCTGTATTGAGTAGGGAAATGGGGCAGAAATTTTGTGGAATTGAAGGGTCCTTGCCGGGTTTAGGCAAGGTGACAATAACCGCCTCCAGCATTTCTTTAGGCATATTCCCTGTTGTCATGGCACCAGACAGGGCTGCATGTAAATGGGGGGTCAAGGTGTCCGAGAATATTTTGTAGTAGGAGTTTGGGAGACCATCCAGGCCGGGGCTTTTTTTATTTGGCAGACTTTTGATGATATTAGATATCTCTTTCTGTGAACAGGGTCACAGAGGGATTCTCTTTGGGTTTTATCTAAGGAGGGGATTGTCAATGAGTCCAGAAAGCACTCAATGTCATCCGGGGAAGCAGGGGTGAAACCAGACTCATCCTTTAAGTTATACAGCTGAGAATAATAAGACATGAACCTGTTTGCTATAACCTTTGGGTCATATAATTTGTACGATTTAGAGGGGTCCCACAGGTATGGAATTTTAGACTTCATGGCCCTTGCTTTCACTCTACTTGCTAATACTTTCCCTGCCCTCTTGGCCTGAGAATAATATTTGGCTTTGGTCCTTTTAAGGGATAGCTCATCTGAATGCAGAAAACTTTCCCTAAGTTGAATTCTGAGTAATCTGAGTTTGTCAGAAAGGTCTACCGAGGGAGAAAGCTTATTTTGTGTTTCCACTGCTTGGATTTGTGCTATAAGATCATTCTGGTGTTTTTCCCTTTGCTTTTTGTGCCTGTGTCCTAATTTCAGTAGAATACCCCTAATGTAAGCCTTGTGAGCTGTCCATACAATAGTGGGGTTTGGTCCGGAATTAGCATTAAAACTGAAGTATTCTACTAAAGCAGCAGATATTTCTGATTGGTACTTGTCATTAGCTAATATGAATTCATTAGCGTTCCACAAGGGATTTGGCGGGGAGACAAACTCTTCTGCTAACTCTAATGAAATTGGGGCGTGATCTGACCAAGTGATTGTCCCAATAGAGGAGCATTTAGATGCTGCTAGTGAAACTTTATCCATCAAGATCAAATCAATGCGGGAATAAGATTTGTGTGCTGGCGAAAAATAAGAAAAGTCCTTTTCTGAAGCATGGTGAATACGCCAAACGTCAAATAAGGAATTTGCCATTATGGACTGGGCGAGGACAGCCGAGCCAATTCTTGCGGTGGAAGAGGAGTCCTGAACCGGATCCGGAACTATGTTGAAATCCCCACAAATAATGAGCCTTCCCTCTTTCAGGGACTGTACCTTCTTAAGGACTTTATAAAAAAAATCGCATAGACCTAATATTTGGGGCGTACACCCCCACTAGTGTATATGTGATATTTTTTATGGAGCAAATGTGAATGACATATCTTCCCCCTGCATCTACCACTGTTTTTAGCTCAGTGTGTGCCACTGAATTCTTGATTGCTAAGAGCATCCCTCTTCTTTTCCCCTGGCCATGAGAGTGAATCAAAGTCAGGAAAGCTGGGTTTTTTAACCTGTCCACATCTGCTTCAACAATATGTGTCTCTTGCGCACAAAAAACATTGCATTTGGATGAAAGCGCTTCCCTCCACATCATCCATCTTTTAAATGGGCTATTCAGGCCCCGAACATTTAGTGAAACTACCTTTAACACCATCTTACTAAAATTAAGTTAGCTATGTAAAAGTCGCTCGGGTGATATGGAGGGATCCACACAGCATATTTCTGCAAATTACTCGAAGACATGATGAGAAATTGACATGACAGAGAAAAAATAGAAATAATGAAATATGAACAATAACATTGTAAACCAAAACTGACTGCCCATATGTCAGGGCAGGAGTAAAATAGCACAAGGGTTAAGAATCAAACCCTTTGTGGTTAGTATGGGGAAAAACAGTTCTGCCTACCACTAGGAGACTTACTCAAGGTAGAACAGGTCCCTGCTCCTGCTGAATGCAGTAAATATAAAGAACCTCTCATCGATGCTTCTTCTGTCTTCTGCTCTCAACCCGGTGCCACTCACCCTCATCGGATATGTGTTGGCGATTTTTTACTTGAGGGACTTCGGCTGCTTCGATATTCCATGCAGCAAGTACCGCCTTCCCCTTTTCTACTGAGTGAATAACTGTGAGGGACCCATTTTTCTGGATAAGCAGCTTAACCGGGTATCCCCACCGGTATTGGATTGAATGCGCCCGCAGTGCTATGGTGATAGGAGCCAGCGTGCGACGCAGTTGGAGGGTGGCTATGGACAAGTCCGCGAATAATTTCACCTGTTGATATGGATCTGGTAAAGCGTCCATTTTCCTTGCCGTCGCCGCCAGGGTTTCTTCTTTAGCATGTAAAAAATGCAGACGGGCTAATACATCCCTTGGCGTATCATCTGGTAAGTGTTTAGGTTTCGCGATTCTGTGGGCCCGATCTATAATAAGATCTTGCTCTGTGCTGTTAGGCAGGAGAAGTTTAATCAGCGTTTTAATGTAATCTTGAAGATCCGCAGCCTGGATAGATTCCGGCACTCCACGCAGCTTCCGATTTTTCCTGCGGGATCGGTCTTCTAGGTCGCCTGGAGATATGCTATTTCCTCCGATGAGCTATATGCGAATCTATCAGATTATTATGCGACTCGGCAAATTCTCCCATTTTATGTTCAACATGTTGAACTCTGTTCCCCAAGTCCTTAACAGACGAGTGGATGGGCAGTAGTAGCTTTGACATATGGGAGGTAACTGAGTCATTAAAGGCTAGAAACATATCTTTAAGTAAAATACTGGACGCTGGTTTGTCATCTGCTGGGAAGCCGTAAAAGCGATTCGTTCAGAGTGTTGGTAATCTGTGGACCGTAGTTTTCGCGTACTTCATTATCCGCTACAGTCGGGTCTTGAAGCCTGGGCCTTTGCTTTGCCGGGCTCGTGGATGGGGACCGAAGCGCCGCATGACTGCTTGAGGCTGGTATAGCTTGCTCCGTCTTGTCCCCCTTGCTGCTAATCTCCCTGCTCTCACCCGTTCCCATAAACTGCGGTGACCCACGAGGGCTCTGCTGTTGTAAGCTGCTATCTTCTGATGCTCGTGGAGAACCAGCACTGGCCGCAGATGTCGGGCTGGGGGAGGACTCTGCATGAGAGACTCGTGCACCGGCGCCATCTTTGTCCCGATCTTGTCCAAAGAAAAATTCAAGCTTTCCTTGCTTCTTCATGCTGCGCTTTCCTCTGGTCATCATCGGGGAGGATTCCGGTACCATATGGCACCGAGAGATACAATTTGTAGCTCGATTTGAGGGTTCTGCTAGGCTAAAATGCTATGCTGGAGCAGGAGCTCTGGATTCAAGCGGCCATACTCCTCGGCTTCACGGCCACGCCCCCCTACATTATCTGTTTTGCCAGTGTATGGAGAGGTTGCTTTGTATAGCAGGGACAGACTGTTAGGGACACCAAATGCTAGCTAAAAGGGCCACAAAAGTCCTTTTAAGGACTGGTATAGGTGTGTTATCGATAGGTGTGATATACTAAAGGGTCTGATAGACATGGCCTTGCGGTTCGCCCGACGGTCATTTTACAGCGAACTTTGCGCGTTCGCGATTTGCCGAACATGTGAACATATGGCGATATTCGCGCCCGCCATATTCTTTTACATTGTGAAGAACTTTGACCCATGACACATCCATCAGGTGGTACAGGACAGCCAATTGAAAAGTTTCAGTACATAGACATACCCCCTACCTTATAAATTAACCTGATCTGAGCGCCATTTTACATTCAGTCTTTTGCCAGTGTAGGGAGAGGTTGCTGTGTGGAGCAGGGACAGACTGTTATGGACACAAATCGCTAACTAATAGGGCCACAAAAGTCCTTTTAAGGACTGGTATAGGTGTGCTATTTATAGGTGTGACATACTGAGGGGTGTAATATACTTATAATATACTTTCTAAGATAGAAAGTATATTATAGTGCAATTGTATTGTGCAGCAGTTGTGTGCGGTCTTGCTGCATCACCGCATCTACACAGAGTGAAAAACACTATTTGAAGAAATAATTTCTACTGGTGTGATTTACCAGTTGCCCCCACAAAAAACTGATTGAAGCAGGGGTGCTATATACCAATAATATACGTTCTATATAGTGCATTTAGGTAGTGCAGCATTTGTCTTTGGTTTTGCTGCGTTTTAGCGCATCTACACAGAGTGACAAACACTATTTGAAGAAATTATTTCTACTGGTGTGATTTACCAGTTGCCCCCCCAAAAAACTGATTGAGGCAGGGGTGTGATATACCTTCTTCCACAAATACTGCTCTTCTATAGGGACTTTTGTCAGGGTCATTTTGAAAATAAAAGGCAGAGGAAGGGGCAGGCCATTCGGTAGGGGTGGTAGGGGTCGAGCAGGTGCACCAGGCTAGAGCCTAAGTGGGAAGTTGCAGAGGGTGCGTGCGATTACATAAAAGGACGCACCAGACTTGGTTGAGTGGCTCACTCAGCCTTCCGCTTCTGCACTCTCCTTATCCTCTCTATCTGCACCCTCTTCACTCTCTGTTGTATCCATCCCCATAGATACCACCACATCCCCTCGGCTTAAGTCAGAGGAATTATTTTCCCATACATTCCAAGACCTTTCCAATGCGCAGCCATTCTTGGCATCGGATCAGGAAGAGGAGGTATCAACGGTCGCCACCCAGCAGTCTGACGACAGTATCCAGATCAGCCCAAGGAGGGTGGTCTCCGCTGTTGCTGCCTACTCCAAGATCTCTAATGTCAGTGGCAGTGAAGGTGACGAATCCGATGATGGCGTGTAAATGGAGGTCACGTGGGTGCCCACAAGAGAGGAAGAGGAGGGGAGTTCAGAGGAAGATACAGAGCAGCAGATAAGGAGGAGAAGCAGGCAGAACTTACAGTGCAAAAAGCAGACTGTACCACTATGTCACATCTTGCGCTCCCAGAACGCCGGCACATGGCTCCGCAGTGTGGGCTTTTTTTAACGTGTCAGCTGCTGACAATAGTGTTGCCATCTACAGCCTGTGCTGTCAACGCATAAGTCGCTGTAAGCCCAACACTTAACTAGGGATGACCGCCTTAAGAAGGCACCTGGCCTCCTATCACCAAGCCCAGTGGGAGCAACGCCGTCAGAACCCACAAATCCACACTCCCGGCGCTCCACGTCCTGCCTCTTCCCCTCTCTACTCCCATTTGTCTTCCACTCCACATTCCACTGTGTTGTCGTCACGTTTATCTGGCAAAAGGCAGGCTTCCGTGGCTCAAATATTTGAGCGTAAAAAGTTGATGATGGAGGATAACCGTCGGAAATGCTAGTTTGCCAACTACTGCTATATAAACTGGTGGACTCGGAGGCCTTTAGAAAATTTGCACACCACAATGGAAAGTTCCCGGAAGGAAATATTTCTCCCAGAAGGGCATCCCAGAGCTATATGGCAAGTGAATATATCGCTGGCACACAGTGTCGGGGCCAAGATACATCTGACCACAGACACGTGGTCTAGCAAACACGGGCAGAGAAGTTACATAACTTTTACTGCCCACTGGGTGAACCTTCTGACGGCTGTCAAGCATGTATCCAGTGGCAGCCGTGTGGATTTGGTGTTACCACCACAGATTGCATGCAGGCCTGCCTCTTCTTCTCCTCCTCCTACTCCATCCTCTGTCTCCTGCTCAGCTGACTCCTCCTTTTCCACTGCTACCGCCTCGTCCGCTGCACCCCCCCAAGCTCCCCAGAACCTATTCGATGTGCCAGGTGATACGTTGCCATGCGGCTGTTGTGCCTGGAAGCCAAGAGCCACACCGGTCCTGCACTCCTTTTAGCTCTGCAGTCACAGGTCGATCAGTGGCTAACCCCGCTCAATTTGACAGTTGGTAAAGTGGTGTGCTGCAACGGTGCCAATTTGCTGAGCGCACTGAAACAGGGCAAAATGACACTTAGTCGTGCAGCGTTTCGTTGCCAAATACCCCGGGGTCCAGGACGTCTTGCAGCAGGCCAGGAAAATCTCTGGCCATTTTAGAATATCTTACACAGCCATGGCTCGCCTTGCTGACTATCAGCGGTGACACCACCTGCCCGTCAGACGTCTGATTTGTGACAGCCCAACGAGCTGGAACTCCACCTTGTATATGCTTAATAGGCTTCTCCAGCAGCAACATGCCGTTAACGACTACCTGGACAAACTCTGCCGCAGAACAGGTTTGGGGAGCTAGATTTATTTTCATTGCGCCAGAGGCTGCTCTTGCGCAATGCATGCAGACTTCTGCGGACATTTGATGAGATCACTAACCTGGTCAGTCGCAGCCAGGAAGATGAGGAAGTCGCAATGCTGAATATTTTCCCATGGGGGCTACTCCATCTGAGACAAGTCAGCAGGAGTCTGAAGAGGAGTTAGAGGAGGATGGTGGCTGGGGGGAGGAGGAGGAGAAGCAAGAATAGCAGGCTTTTAGGGCGACTTTAAACTTTTCGGGGATCCCTGGTGTTGTCCGTGGCTGGGTGGAGGAGACAGAGGACGACATTCTCCTGGGCGATGAGCAGGAGCCAGGGTGGTCCACCACTTCCAATTTAGTGCAAATGGGCACCTTCATGCGCCAGTGTTTGAAGAGGGACCCCCGTATAAAAAGCATAAAGTAAGGACCAGTACTGGGTGGCACCGTACCTCGACCCCCGGTACAATCACAAAATGGCGGGCATGTTACCAGCATTACAGAGGGCTGTCAGAATGCAGCATTTCCAGGTCTTCCTGTGAGAGATGCTGCATTCTGCTGTTCTGGATGCTGAGAGAGGAATTTATACCCACAGCGAAACAGGTGCGGGTACAAATTCTACCACGCCTGCAAAAAGAGGGTGGTTTGAAGATGTGTTGGTCACTTAGTATATGAGATCATTCTTGCAGCCAACCCATCAACAGCCGCCCTCCGGATCCACCATCAGCGAACGCCTAGACCGACAGGTGTCCAACTACATTGGGTTAACGGCCGAGGAACCTGTAGACTACTGGGTGTGCAGGCTTGACCTGTGGCCAGAGCTAGCACAATTTGCCATGGAACTCTTGGCTTTCCCCTTGTCGAGTGTCCTGTCCGTAAGGACGTTCAGCACAGCAGTGGGGATTCTGACCGATAAGCACACTCGCCTAGCTCATGACAGTGAGGACTACCTCACATTTCTAAAAATGAATGAGGCAAGGATCTCAAAGGAATTCAATACCTGTGACAACCACGTGCAATTGAATTTCCTCATGCCTGTCAGGGCAAAAAACCCTACTCTGATTTATGCTGAGATCCAAATTAGTATGGTATACAGGGAGTGCAGAATTATTAGGCAAGTTGTATTTTTGAGGATTAATTTTATTATTGAACAACAACCATGTTCTCAATGAACCCAAAAAACTCATTAATATCAAAGCTGAATATTTTTGGAAGTAGTTTTTAGTTTGTTTTTAGTTTTAGCTATTTTAGGGGGATATCTGTGTGTGCAGGTGACTATTACTGTACATAATTATTAGGCAACTTAACAAAAAACAAATATATACCCATTTCAATTATTTATTTTTACCAGTGAAACCAATATAACATCTCAACATTCACAAATATGCATTTCTGACATTCAAAAACAAAACAAAAACAAATCAGTGACCAATATAGCCACCTTTCTTTGCAAGGACACTCAAAAGCCTGCCATCCATGGATTCTGTCAGTGTTTTGATCTGTTCACCATCAACATTGCGTGCAGCAGCAACCACAGCCTCCCAGACACTGTTCAGAGAGGTGTACTGTTTTCCCTCCTTGTAAATCTCACATTTGATGATGGACCACAGGTTCTCAATGGGGTTCAGATCAGGTGAACAAGGAGGCCATGTCATTAGATTTTCTTCTTTTATACCCTTTCTTGCCAGCCACGTTGTGGAGTACTTGGACGCGTGTGATGGAGCATTGTCCTGCATGAAAATCATGTTTTTCTTACCTTGCAGACTTCTTCCTGTACCACTGCTTGAAGAAGGTGTCTTCCAGAAACTGGCAGTAGGACTGGGAGTTGAGCTTGACTCCATCCTCAACCCAAAAAGGCCCCACAAGCTCATCTTTGATGATACCAGCCCAAACCAGTACTCCACCTCCACCTTGCTGGCGTCTGAGTCGGACTGGAGCTCTCTGCCCTTTACCAATCCAGTCATCTGGCCCATCTAGACTCACTCTCATTTCATCAGTCCATAAAACCTTAGAAAAATCAGTCTTGAGATATTTCTTGGCCCAGTCTTGACTTTTTAGCTTGTGTGTCTTGTTCAGTGGTGGTCGTCTTTCAGCCTTTCTTACCTTGGCCATGTCTCTGAGTATTGCACACCTTGTCCTTTTGGGCACTCCAGTGATGTTGCAGCTCTGAAATATGGCCAAACTGGTGGCAAGTAGCATCTTGGCAGCTGCACGCTTGACTTTTCTCAGTTCATGGGCAGTTATTTTGCGCCTTGGTTTTTCCACACTCTTCTTGCGACCCTGTTGACTATTTTGAATGAAACGCTTGATTGTTTGATGATCACGCTTCAGAAGCTTTGCAATTTTAAGAGTGCTGCATCCCTCTGCAAGATATCTCACTATTTTTGACTTTTCTGAGCCTGTCAAGTCCTTCTTTTGACCCATTTTGCCAAAGGAAAGGAAGTTGCCTAATAATTATGCACACCTGATATAGGGTGTTGATGTCATTAGACCACACCCCTTCTCATTACAGAGATGCACATCACCTAATATGCTTAATTGGTAGTAGGCTTTCGAGCCTATACAGCTTGGAGTAAGACAACATGCATAAAGAGGATGATGTGGTCAAAATACTCATTTGCCTAATAATTCTGCACGTAGTGTATAGGTATCGAGTACTCGGAAGAATTGAATAATACAATCATCAAGGTTCTATCCAAACAAGTCTGTTTATTTCCTATAGAACGCAAATACTTATACCATATTAGGGCCAGTTCCTGTTATACACCCACACACCTATCATAAAACATCTGGACATATAGAAATGTTTATGAAGCAGAAAATTTAAATGTCAGTTAAACACTGACTATCTATATATATAAAAAAAAAAAAAAAAAAGAGACATACATCTATCAGAATAGAGGAAGTAGATATAGCACACCAAGCAGTTTCCATTTCTCGAGAATAGCAAAGGTGGGTCTAAAATGGCCACTGTAGACACAAAGATGGCGTCTTATCCTTCACATCGCCCCCATTTGAGACCATGGTGAGACCATAAGCTAGAGCCTGACAACCCCAGATGTTCCACCTCATGGATGAAATATATATCTGCTGGTAGCCATGCAAAGTTCAGTTGAACCAGGGTTCCGAGCTCATCCATAATCTAACTATGGAATTGGTAAAAAGTTACTTCTGTCTGCAGTTTTTTCAAGCAGTCTTCTTATACATGGCAGAATACAATATACTACTATTACAAGCAAGATTATAACAACAATCAGTGATACAAATATGCAAGATGGACCTTCCATCTTTGAGACATCTGTGGACTGTCACCGCCCAGAGGTACTTCAGAACAAGCTAATCCTATTCTGCCCTTTGTGATCCCTTCCAAGGGGGGAAAGAGTACCACAGATACTCTCAATAATCTCAATATTGTTTCTTCTTCTTCTTACAAATTGTATTAATACACCTAAGCATAAGTTTGATTACAATGTAAATGACTAATATAATTAGCACTACATGTACTACTGTTTGAAAAAGCCCTATGCCACGGTCGTATTATTTGACCATGACGCGGTTGCCGTGCAGACTAGTTGCCGGGGGCAGCAAGTAGTTTTCAGTTTGCACGTGCACTTCCCCTTAGGTGATTCTTCCTGCTGTTTGGTGAGTGTGGGGTAAATTTCCTGACTAGGTGTGGATCAGGGTGTGGTCTCTTGGAGCTATTTAGCCTAGGCTTGTTGCATGGAGGTTAGTTGTGCTATAACCTTTTTTTGGGCTGGAAGTTAAGCCTCTTTTCTGTGGCTATTCCATCTCCCCAGTCATTGAGGGCCACCTTGTTGGACATCAAGGTCTTATAGCAATGTCATCCCTGTGTCTTCTCCATGTCTCCACCCATTCTTATGTGTCTATGTTTGGTGTGGGTTTGATTTGGGATTTGGTTGTTATGTCTTGTGCATTGTTACATGTCTGGTCTGTTGATCTTCTGTCCAGCATGTCTGCTAGACATTTTCCCTGTTCATCTTCTGAACCTAAAGACATTAACAGCCTTGCCTGGAGCCACCTTGCAACGGTGTCTGCAGGTTATTGTTGTGTGGTTATTCCATCTTTGCTGCGACAGGTAAGTGTTTGATGTTCCGTTGTTACATTGTGCTCTTACCTGCCGTGCAGTTGCTGCATTGTCTTTCTCCCTGTCTGCTACTGGGCCGCTGGAGACGCCTTTCATCCGTGGTGATGGATGAACAGGAGGTCTCTGCCCTGTCACTATGTTGAGGGCTATGCAGGGATTCCTAGACCTTTAGTTTTGTGGGTATGAGCCCCCTTACCTTTGAAGGTTGCTCATACAGCCAGGAGTCTAGGGCAATTTTAGGGAAGCTTTAGGAGGTGACCAGCTCCCTTTTCCCTGCCTACGGCCTAGTACCTGGTGACATTGTACGGTGGGGAGTTTCACCCACTCCCCACCATGACAGTATGTCCAACAAGGTGGCCCTCACTCTGGGAAATGCAACATGAAGACCAGGAGCATAACTCCAACACACACCATGGCTGGAGTACCACTGACTCCTGGCCTCTAGCCACAGAAAAGACGAAGCACCTAGTGACCACACCCAACAAGGTGGTTAACCCCTCCAGCACCGGACAGAGGAGGAAACAACTGAAAGGGAAAGGGTACACACCAGCATAAAAAGCTACACTTTGCCGCATGCAACAACATGAAAGGCAACCATGTCACTGCACACCCCACAAAGCCTATGAGACTGCCCCGCATGCTGAAACAGCAAAACGTTGCCACAGGCAACAGCAAGCGTGGCATAAGTGTCACAGCGCAAACAGCAAACCATTTGTCTCTCACCTTTTCTATTCCAGCATTTACCTGTAGGTTACCTTGGGGATCTATATAATGGCAACAAGTAGGTCCTACAACCTGACATACAGTGGGATGCGAAAGTTTGGGCAACCTTGTTAATCGTCATGATTTTCCTGTATAAATCGTTGGTTGTTACGATAAAAAATGTCAGTTAAATATATCATATAGGAGACACACACAGTGATATTTGAGAAGTGAAATGAAGTTTATTGGATTTACAGAAAGTGTGCTATAATTGTTTAAACAAAATTAGGCAGGTGCATAAATTTGGGCACTGTTGTCATTTTATTGATTCCAAAACCTTTAGAACTAATTATTGGAACTCAAATTGGCTTTGTAAGCTCAGTGACCCCTGACCTACATACGCAGGTGAATTCATTTATGAGAAAGAGTATTTAAGGGGGTCAATTGTAAGTTTCCCTCCTCTTTTAATTTTCTCTGAAGAGTAGCAACATGGGGGTCTCAAAACAACTCTCAAATGACCTGAAGACAAAGATTGTTCACAATCATGGTTTAGGGGAAGGATACAGAAAGCTGTCTCAGAGATTTCAGCTGATTGTTTCCACAGTTAGGAACATATTGAGGAAATGGAAGTTCAGCTGACAGCTCAGTTCAAGTTAAGGCTTAAAGTGGCAGACCAAAAAAAATCTCGGATAGACAGAAGCGACGAATGGCGAGAACAGTCAGAGTCAACCCACAGACCAGCACCAAAGACCTACTGCAGATCTTGCTGCAGATGGAGTCACTGTGCATCGTTCAACCATTCGGCGCACTTTACACAAGGAGATGCTGTATGCGAGAGTGATGCAGAGGAAGCCCTTTCTCCGCACACAGCACAAAAAGTGCCGCTTGAGGTGGGCTAAAGCACATTTGGACAAGCCAGCTTCATTTTGGAATAAGGTGCTGTGGACTGGTCAAACTAAAATTGAGTTATTTGGCCATAACAAGGGGCGTTATGCATGGAGGAAAAAGAACACAGCATTCCAAGAAAAACACCTGCTGCCTACAGTAAAATATGGTGGTGGTTCCATCATGCTGTGGGGCTTTGTAGCCAGTGCAGGGACTGGGAATCTTGTCAAAGTTGAGGGATGCATGGATTCCACTCAGTATCAGCAGATTCTGGAGATTCTGGAGACTAATGTCCAGGAATCAGTGACAAAGCTGAAGCTGCGCCGGGGCTGGATCTTTCAACAAGACAACGACCCTAAACACTGCTCAAAATCCACTAAGGCATTTATGCAGAGGAACAAGTACAGCGTTCTGGAATGGCCATCTCAGTCCTCAGACCTGAATATAATTGAAAATCTGTGGTGTGACTTAAAGAGAGCTGTCCATGCTCGGAAGCCATCAAACCTGAATGAACTAAAGATGTTTTATAAAGAGGAATAGTCCAAAATACCTTCAACCAGAATCCAGACTCTCATTGGAACCTACAGGAAGTGTTTGGAGGCTGTAATTTCTGCAAAAGGAGGATCTACTAAATATTGATTTCATTTCTTTCTTGTGGTGCCCAAATTTATGCACCTGCCTAATTTTGTTTAAACAATTATAGCACACTTTCTGTAAATCCAATAAAATTCATTTCACTTCTCAAATATCACTGTGTGTGTCTCCTATATGATATATTTAACTGACATTTTTTTATCGTAACAACCAACGATTTATACAGGAAAATCATGACGATTAACAAGGTTGCCCAAACTTTCGCAACCCACTGTACCTCCCTCCTTTGCTGTCAGGTAGTCTAAAACCAAGATGTGTTTATTGGTGACAATCATTATCTGATTCTGGACAATGTTAGAGACGTTCATGAGTTTTAACACCCCCCTATATCTGATCATTCAAATAGTTGCCACCACTAGCTTGTCCCACATCTTAATTACCATGGGGTACAAGAACAAGGTACTGAAAATCTTATTGGAGATGCTCATCTCTACTACGTGAGGTTTACCATTTGGTCTGGGTGTATTGTCTTTGGCTCTTCGATAAAGTATGTTTAGGTACAGCGTTTGTCTATGTCGAAATGGGGTATTATAAAGGTTGCAGGAGTAAGTCGGGTAATTGTACATAAACCAATGACATTTCTGGGCAACCACTTGTATGCCTTATGCCCACAGACTAGGAATATACTTTCTGGGACTGCAACCACTGTACTATGAGTTATCAATTTGGCCAGTAGGACACCTGCTGCCAGTTTTGATCCCTTTTCCTGACTCTTTGAGGAGTTAGTGGTCATTCCAGCAATTAAATCTAAGGTATGGTTGTTGCAGGCCAGATTCTTACCCTTTACATGATCTATACCAACACCAAGCTGCTCGGGTTAGAGTCTTTGCAGCCAAATTTGTTATGAGGACTAAAAAACATACCTTTCGACTGTATCTGCAAACAATAACAGTATGACCAACTTGGAAAACATGACACATTGCACCACATGTTCTCGTTCCAGGGGGTAGAGCTACTATCAACTGGTGGCCCTGATCTGTTTACCATGAGCCAGGGGGGCTCAGCCCATCCGGCAATGTGTAAGGGTACCTCCTTGTTTTTAGTTTTGGACTTAACCTGCTTCATGCCTTTGAAAAAGATAGTAGAGTTGGCCAGTTCAGTCAATTCAGAAAAACTGAGGGGCATGGCAAAATAAGGCATACTGGCTGAACTCACAGGACTGTGAGTACAGATCCAACAGTCTCTTAATTTTTCTCATTCAGTCCCTCAAACAGCAACTGATGGTGCCGTATCAATGCACTGTCCCATTCATCATTCAGTGGACAAAACGCTGCTGACACGCTCAAGGTCAGAGCCACTGCCAACAGAAGGACTCTCATTCTGTGGTTCCCAGACTTTCTTGCAGTGAAAACGTGGACCCAATTCGTCTTTCCTTCAACTTTTACAGCAGTCTCAGTCTTTAGTAAAACTTTGAAAGGACCATCAAATCTGGGCTCAAATGTCTTTCTCGCATGCCTTTTTATGACAACCCAATCACCAGGCACCAGGGGGTGCGTCCCTTCCACTGAGTCTGGATCTGGAATGGAAGCAAACACTTGTTTATGATTGTGCTCCAACCTGCGGATGAGGGCCTTAATGTAACTGACCATGCTGTCAGTCTGGAGCTGCAACTGTTGAGGAAAATACAGTCCTAGTCTGGGCTCAGATCTAAATAATATCTCAAAAGGGGAAAAAACAGGTATTTTCCCAGGGGTGGTTCTGATGGAGTACAGGGCCAGTGGGAGGCACTCTGTTCAGGGCCTTCCAGTCTCTCTCATAGCCTTCTGGATTTTAAGTTTTATTGTGCCATTCAATCTTTTGACACGGCCACTGCTTTGGGGTGATAGGCCATGTGGAAAGCCTGAGTGATTCCCAGAGCTCGCATTATCTCCCTTATCACCTCCACAGTGAAATGTCTTCCTCTGTCTGATTCTATGACCTCTGGAACCCCATACCTGCAGACAAGTTCACTGACCAATTTCTTTGCTGTATTCTTACCATTTGCAGGCGATACTGGGTAGGCTTCCGGCCATCCTGAAAAGAGATCAACGCACACAGGCACATATTTGTATACTCCCACTTTTGGTAGTTGTATATAATCTATCTGCAATCTCTGAAACGGGTAAAATGGTCTGGATGTGTGTTTCTTGGGTATTTTTACTATCTGTCCTGGGTTATTCAGAGCACAGATCATGCAATCCTGTACAAACCTGCTGCCAGTTGTGGAGAAATCATTTCTTCAGCACAGTGTCCACTATTGGCCCTTTGGCCAGGTGTGTGGGCCCGTGGGCCTCTTGTGCCATCTTAGGGTAGAGAGCCCTGGGAGGCAGATTTTAACTGAGACCTCCAAGAGACCTTGCTCATTCAGGGCTGCTACTTTCTGTATCCAAGAGTCTCTCTCTCTCTTTCATCTGCCTGTGCAGACAGTTTAACCAGCATGTCTTCAGACATGAGGTGCGGCTTCAGGACGCTGACACGGATGAACTCGGAGTTCCAAGGCTTCAATGACGCCTGTTTGGCAGCTTGATCTGCCCTGTCATTGCCCCTTGCCTCACTAGTTTCTTGCCTGGGATGTGCTTTTACCTTTACAATGGCTACTTCCTCTGGAAGCAACAGTGAGTTCATTAGTTCAAACACAGCATTTTAGTTTTTAATTGGTTGCCCTGCTGAAGTGAGGAAGTCTCTTGCCCTCCAGATGAGGCCATAGTTATGTGCAATACTGAAGCCATACCTCGAATCTGTGAGGATATTTGCTCTTTTACCATCTGCCATTTTACACGCTTCAGCTAGTGCCTTCAACTCAGCCTCCTGTGCTGACATGTGAGGAGGGAGTGGTTCAACCAATACTACCTCATGTTGCGTGACCACTGCATATCCAGTATAAAATCGGCCATCCTCACCCATGTATCTGCTGCCATCTACAAAAAACTCAAGATCTGGATTAGACAAAGGTTGATAATGTGCATGAGAAAACCAGACGTTTCTTGTTGCATCAATTGTACACAGTCATGTGAATCATTTTCATTTTAAAAGAGACCCTGTACCTCCCTCCCCATTTCTGAATCTGTAATGGGCAGCAACGTTGCAACTTGCAGGATTCAGAATCATACATCTTTTGAATGTAATTGAGTCAGGCATAAGGAGGCAGCACTGCAATCTAAGTTGACGGGCCATTTGCTTTGGCTGTACTTGACTGAGAATTCCTTGAATGTCATGAGGTGTCTGTACCACCAGGGGGTAATCAAGCTCTCAGCAGAATAGATTAAAAGGCTGGTGATAGCTGGGTATGCCCAGTGCAGGTGCTGACAAAATTGCCAATTTGAGAGTGTAAAAAGACCCTTCTGCCTGGTCACTGAGAGAAAAAGGTTCAGTACTCAGGCAATCATACAAAGGCTGTATCAACATGGATGCATTTCGAATCCAGGGTCTGCAATAAGACACCAGTCCCAAAAACATTCTGAGGGGTTTTAGGCTCCAGAGGGAGTGTGGTGTCTTTTACAGCTTGTTTTCTTTCCTCGGTGAGGTGATGGGCACCTTCTGAAAAACAGTGACCGAGAAAAATAACACGGGATTGGCAAAATTGCAGTTTGTCCTTTGAAGATTTACAACCACTTTCTGCCAGAAAGATCAACAATGACAATTATGCATTTTTACATGTTTCATAACTGGGGGCACAAAGCAACAAATCAATAACATATTGCAAAAGGACTATACCATCTGGAACTGACCACCCTGTCAACACAGGCTGAAGGGCTTGAATATATATGGTGGGTGGATTCTGGGTACCCTGTGGAAGAACTGTCTAGGTATACTGTGTAACTGACCTTAAAGTTAAATGCAAACAGATATTGACAGTCCTTGTGGATAGGAACACTGAAAAATGCATTTGCAAGATCAGTCACAGTATAACATGAAGCCTTTGAGGGCACTTGCATCATCAAGGTACCATATGTGGATTGGGGACAATTGGGGTCTGTAGGACAGTGACCTTATTGATTTTCCCTAGGTCATGTACCATCCTATAAGTTATAGGCTGACCTTTTATGGCCTTTTTCTTGACCGGAAACAGGGGAGTATTGGCGGGTAAGTTGGTAACCACCAGGAACCCCATTTGAACATATTGTTCAATCTGCTCAGTGACAGACTGCTCTTGTGCGTGACTCAGAGGATACTGGCGGACCCGAGATGGACTGTACCCGGGTTTCAAATGAACCATGAAAGGAGTGACATCCAATCTTCCAATATCAGTTTTACCCTTTGTCCACAATATGTCAGGGACTGGTTGCAGGTCCTGCTCCAATTGTACCACACAGGATGTTTGGTCCGGCTCCAGGTGTAAAGCTAGAACCCAGGTTAAAACATCACCAGGGGTGTCAATATCTACATGCGTGGTACCATCCTCATTAAAGTGAATATGAGTCCCCAGTGCCTGCAGGACATCAGTACCCAGCAAATTGAATGGGATATTTTCTTTTACTAACAACTTAGCCACTACTGTATTATTTTTGATTTTCAACTTCATTGATATAGTTTCAGGAACAAAAACAACTTCCCCCGTGAACCCTGAGGTGGGTACACGTTGTCCACTTATCTGCCATGGTTTCACATAATCTGGATTATCTACGGTTTTGGCTGCCCCCTCGTCAACTAAAAAGGGAACCTACTGATTGCCCACCTGAACTGGTATTTTGATCTGGCAACCTTTTGGACGCCGTGGTCATGGCAGATAAGGACACAGGGTTGCCAACTTCCTATTGTGAGGTCACCAGACCAGGGGTGTGCACTGAACACTGGTTCTGTGAGTTCACCTGTTGTTCTTGAGGGGGTAACCGTCAACTTCTGCGTATGTGACCAGGTTTGCCACAATTGTAACATCTGAAGTCACCCCTCTTCTGTCTGGTCTGTTTCTGTTGACCAAACCATGGTCTCTGTTGTCCTTGTACCACACTGATTTTTGAGGATTTGGTAGTAGACATGTCTAGTTCTAAACACTTATCAGAAGCAACTAACTGGTAGTGCTGTCACCCTCCATTCAGGCTTACATAACTTCAGTTTTGTCTGGAGGGCAGGTCTCAGTCCCTCCATGAAAGCAGATGTCAGTAACTTCTGTCCCATAGGTCCAGTGGTATCCCAACTAGGGTTGAGCAAACCCAAACTGTAAAGTTCGGGTTTGTACCGAACTTTAGGATTTTTGGACCCCGGACCCGAACCCTAACATTTCAGTAAAAGTTTGGGTTCGGCGCTTTTTGAAAGGCTGCAGAGCAGCCAATCAACAAGCGGTTAACTGTCTGACATTAGAAGCCACCACAGCCATGCCTACTAATGGCATGGCTGTGATTGGCCAGTGTAGCATGTGACCCAGCCTCTATATAAGCTGGAGTCACATAGCGCTGCCCGTTACTCTGCTGTGCTTACTGTAGGGAGAGGATGCTGCTGGTGATTTCAGGGAGAGAATAGGAGAGAGTCTTTGCTCAAAATCTGAATCTAACTCAGCGATCTACATACATTGCGTTTTGTGGGTGCAGGGCCCTGAGCTCAGTGACCGAAAAAAATAACTTTAATAAGTCAGTTAGGTGGGCGGCGGCGGCCATTTTATGCAAGCTCAGTGCACCAGCATCTGATCTTTTGGGACATTGAAAATCCCAATTTTTTGGGCAATTTACAATATCTGGTGCATTTGTAGGCTTAGGCCTATTGCACACGACCGTATGGCTTTTTCAGTGTTTTGCGGTCCGTTTTTCATGGATCCGTTGTTCCGTTTTTTGTTTCCGTTGTGTTTCCGTTTCTGTTCCGTTTTTCCGTTCCGTTTTTCCGTATGGCATATACAGTATACAGTAATTACATAGATAAAATTGGGCTGGGCATAACATTTTCAATAGATGGTTGAGGAAAAAACGGAACGGAAACGGAAGACATACGGATGCATTTCCGTATGTGTTCCGTTTTTTTTGCGGATCCATTGACTTGAATGGAGCCACGGACTGTGATTTGCGGGCAATAATAGGACATGTTCTATGTTAAAACGGAACGGAAAAACGGAAATACGGAAACAGAATGCATACCGAGTACATTCCGTTTTTTTTGCGGAACCATTGAAATGAATGGTTCCGTATACGGACCGTATACGGAACGCAAAAAACGGCCAGTAAACGGGAAAAAAAAACGGCCGTGTGCAATAGGCCTTAGTCAGTGTGCAATTTAGGGTCTAAATGTGACAGTTATCCTTTAATTTCAATTTTCATATATGTAGTTACTAATAACATGATATTCCAGAATCAGTTACTATTAGACTAACTTACCCCATATTTAACAGCCCTTAGCAACCAGACTGCATAAAACTGCAATTTCACTTTTCAGTTAAGATGGCTACCACTGCCCTCACCCTGAGGCTAATCCCACCTGCCCTCACTAGCCAGTAACAATAGACCCCCAAAAGTGTCAGTAACCAGAGCCCTCCCCCCTAAAGGGTTAATCTCCAGCAGCACAAAGGGGTCCTCTTACCACATGTTGCTTTAATTTATACACTGAGCAGATGGCAGATCTCCCTTCCCTGTTGTGCCCTGGTTCAACTCTGCCCTCTCCAGCTCTGCTGAGTTAGGGAGCGTCTGCCAAGCGCAGGGACAGGAAGAAGTGCACACAGCCCAGGCACTGTTATCAGCTGCTGGGGAGGACCTGGCTTTAATAATTTACTTACAGTCCCTGGCTGTCAGTAATGTGACCTTGCACCAGCCTGCACGCTGAGTGATCAGTCCTTCAACAGATAGACAAACCATGTCTAGCAACCCTATTTTAAGCAAAGGTAAAAGTAGGCAGTACAGGGGATTAAGGGGTAATTGTTGAATTAAGGGATAATTGAATACACAGTGAAAAGTGTATTGAATTGAATACACAGTGATATTAATCACCACAATCCAATACTTGCAAAAAAAAATTTTTTGGCCAAAAAACACTTTTTTCAGGCCTTGCAGCATCAGCACATGTGAAATTACAGGCTTATATACTGCTGTCAAATTAAATTATTAAACAAACAAAAAAAATTAGTTGGCAGCCTTTGATGCAGATGTCATTGTGAGATACACCGTTTATACATTTGGGTTAGATTCAGATATTTAAAATACCGCCATTTGGTGTACAAATCTTGAATTCAGGCCTACTGTGGGTCAGGACATGTGAGATACACCCTGTATATACAGGGCTTATATTCTTTCATTAATTAAACACCCTTTTGGGGGCAAAATACACAATATTTCAGGCCTTGCAGCATTTTGACGTTTGAAATTCCTGGGGTATATACTGCTGCCATATTCAGTTATTAAACAAACACCCATTTGGGCAAAACATTTTTATTTGGCAGCCTTTGCTGCATATGTCATTGTGAGATACACCCGTTAAACATTTTGGTTATATTCAGATATTTGAAATACCGCCATTTGGTGTACAAATCTTTAATTCAGGCCTACTGTGGGTCAGGCTGTGTGAGATGCACCCTTAAAATACAGGGGTTTAATTTAGGTATTTGAAATACAGCCATTTTGGGCAAGCAAACATTTAATTGAGGCCTACTGTGGGTCAGGGCGTGTGAGATACACCCTTTACATACAGGGGTTTAATTCAGGTATTTGAAATACAGCCATTTTGGTCAAACAAATGTTTGCTTGATTGAAGCCTACTGTGGGTCAGGCCGTGTGAGATACACCCTGTATATAATGTTCCATTCTACTATTAAACACCCATTTAGGGCAAAATCCTAAAATTTAAGAAATATGAGGAGAGCGTCAAATCAATGACGTGGCCCAGGTCATGATGCTGCTGGTGGAGCTCCTGTTGCAGGAAGAAGACGTGGTCGATCTGGCACAGATATACGCACAACTGAAACACCTTCCTCAGGTGAGAGTAGGCGACAGAACCTGCAGCGGTATTTGGTCGGGCCTAATGCGGCTATACGAATGGTGAGGCCTGAACACAAGTACAGTAGTAGATTGGGTTGCTGACAGTGGATCGAGTTCTTTCACATTGTCTCCCACCCAGTCTTCTGCTGAAAGACCACAGTTGGCACCTGCAGCCAATGTCCATCAGTCTTTCACCTCACCCCCTTGCAAATCAGCCAAACAGTCTGAGCCTAAAGTCATGCAGCAGTCTCTTCTGCTTTTTGATGACTCTGTTAGCAGGCTTTCCGAGGGCCATCCACCTAGCCCTGCCCCAAAAGTGGAAGAGAGTGAGTGCACCGATGCCCAACCACTTGTGTTTCAAGATGAGTACATGAGAGACCATCACAGTACGTCTCGGATGATGACGAAACACAGGTGCCAACTGCTGGGGCTTTCGAAAGTGCACAGACCGACAAGGAAGGCAGGGGTGAAGACTGGGTGGAAGATGATGTGGAGGACGTTGAGGTCCTCGACCCCACATGGAATCAAGTACATGCGAGTGACCAATGTAGTTCGGAGGAAGAGGCGGTGGTCACACAGAGCCACCAGCACAACAGAAGAGGGAGCAGGTTGCAAAAGCGGAGCAGCCGTTCTCTAGACAGTACGCCTGCTACTGCCCACCGCAGCAAGGGACCGAGCACACCAAAGCCAGCTCCAAGGAGTTCCCTGGCGTGGCAGTTCTTCAGACAATGCTGATGACAAGACACGAGTGGTTTGCACGCTGTGAAATCGGAGCCTGAAGCGAGGCATAAGCGTTCTCAACCTGAGCAAAACCTGCATGACCAGGCATTTAAGTGCAAAGCACGAGCTGCAGTGGAGTAGACACCTCAAAAACCAAGAAAGGTCTCTGGCTCTTCCTGCTTCCTCTTCTGCTGCAGTCTCGGCCTCTTCATCCACCTCTGGAGTGACAGTACCACCTCCCACCTGCAAACAGAGGATCTTCCAGCAACACCACCACCTGGGTCACCAAGCATCTCCACAATGTCACACGGAAGCAATCAGCTCTCCATCTCCCAAACGCTGGAGGGGAAGAGGAAGTACCCCCCTACCCACCCGCGATTCCTGGCCCTGAATGCCAGCATTTCTAAATTACTGGCCTTTGAAATGCTGTAATTCCATCTGGTGGAGACGGATAGTTTTAAAGGCCTTATGGCGGTGGCTGTCCCACAGTACGTCGTGTCCAGCCGCCACTACTTTTCCAGGAGAGCCATCCCTTCTCTGCACAACCAAGTAGGGGACAAAATCAGGTGTGCACTGCGCAACTCCATCTGTGGCAAGGTGCACTTCACTACAGATACGTGGACCAGTAAGCACGGTCAGGGACGTTATATCTCCATAACAGCACACTGGGTTAATGCAGTAGCGGCTGGGCCAGAGGCGGATAGCAGTTTGGCGCATGTCCTTCCACCACCGAGGTTTGCAGGGTGCTTCAGTTTGCTTCCTGTTGCTTCCTTTTCCTACTCTGATTCCTCATCCTCTACCAGCTCCTCATCTGGTCAGTGTAACACATTCACCACCAACTTTAGCACAGCCAGGGGTAAACGACAGCAGGCAGTTTTTAAAACGTATCTGTTTGGGGGACAAACCCCACACTGAGCAGGAGCTGTGGACGGGCCTTAAACAACAGACCGATGAGTGGTTTGTGCCAGTCAGCCTCAAGCCCGGCCTGGTGGTGTGTGATAATGGGCAAAATCTCGTAGCAGCTCTGGGACTAGCCGGTTTGACGCACATCCCTTGCCTGGCGCATATGCTGAATTTGGTGGTGCAGAGATTCCTTAAAAATAACCCCGATATGTCAGAGCTGCTGTATAAAGTGCGGGCCATCTGTGCGTACTTTTGGCGTTCTCACCCTGCTGCTGCTTGCCTGTCAGCGCTGCAGCATAACTTCGGCCTTTCTGCTCACCGCCTCTTATGCAACGTGCCCACAAGGTGGAACTCAACCTTGCACATGCTGGCCAGATTGTGCGAGCAGCAGCAGGCGATAGTAAAGTTTCAGCTGCAGCACGCATAGGTGAGTCGCTCGGCGGAACAGCACCACTTCACCACCAATGACTGGGCCTCCATGCCAGACCTGTGTTCCTTGTTGCACTGTTTCGAGTACTCCACCAACATGGCCAGTACCGATAACGCCGTTCTCAGTGTTGCTATCCCACTTCTATGCCTCCTTGAAAAAACACTCCTGGCGATGATGGAAGAGGATGTGGCACAGGAGAAGGAGGAAGAAGAGGGATCATTTCATAGGGTTTCCGGCCAGTCATTCCCAAGTGGCTCAGAGGGTGGGTTCCTGCACCCACAAACCCAAGGTACACAATTGTCCAGCCAGGGCACAGTTCTGGAGGATGACGAGGTGGAGGATGATGAAGAGGTGGAGGAACCATGTTCACAGCAGGGTGGCATCCTGACCAGCGCATGGCCATCACTGGTGCGTGGCTGGGGGGATACAGAGGACACAGACGATACACCTCCCACAGAGGACAGCTTTTCATTGCCTCTGGACAGCCTGGCACACATGAGCGATTACATGCTGCAGTGTCTCCACAATGACCGCCCAGTTGCCCACATTCTAACTTGTGCTGATTACTGGGTGGCCACGCTGCTGGATCCCATTACAAGGACAACGTACCATCCTTAATTCCCTCACTGGAGCGTGATCGTAAGATGCGCGAGTACAAGCGCGCAACGTCCTTTGATTCAATGCTTAAACTTAAACAAGTTGTACCACATTTGCACTTCAATAATTTGTCCCACATTTCCGCTATACTCTTTTGGCCAACATTTGCACCTCAATAGCTTTTCCCAGATTTCTGTTCGATCCCAAATTATGTTTATAAATTTATCTCCCTTAAATTTGGTCTCTTTCACACGCTCCCTCTCTGGCCTGGAACCCTGATTCCCTGCCACCCGTGATCACCATGGTAGGCGCATAAAAGAACATCGAAAGTTGATAGAGCAGATATCAAATTGGATCGTGAACATCACAGGGACGTGCGACATGGTGGGGCAGTAAGTTTGCACACGCCTACATGAACTAACTGACAGGGGTCAGCCCTTGCAACTTCTTGGACTCCAAATTGGGCAAATGGCCTGCGCTTGCCCTTTACGCCTTGGATGTGCTGGCCTGCCCTGCAGCCAGTGTATTGTCTGAACATGTGTTTAGCACGACTTCAGATTTCTATTTCCCAATGTTTTGGTGTGTAACCTAATAAAAAAAAAAAAAAATTTAAACCAAAAAGCAGTGTAGGCTACCTCCTCCTTCTCCACCTCCACTTCCACCTACACAGACACATCTACCGTCTCCTCAACCTCCTACTCCATATGGACCTGGTCCTCCTAGATAAAGATTATTATTTTTTATTTTTACATATTTTATGTTATTTAAAGTAATTTCCCTATCCACATTTGTTTGCAGAGCACTTGCCATGCTCTTAACCACATTGTGATGCCATTTGCAGCCCTCTAGCCATTTCCATTACATATTTACAGCCAGTTTTTACCCTTTCAGCCATTAACTGTTCTTTTAGAGGGTTATATGGTGATTCTCACATTTTTAAGGCCACTAAGTCATTTAAGTCAGCCCATGTGGGTCAGCCATATATGTGGCTTGTATCTGTTGTAATATACAGTGGGCAGGCATAGGTCTTGTCAGTGGGTCAGGAATTCTACCTAAAAGTCCCATCTGATCCTTAGGACTCCAAGGTAAATATGACAGTATGTTTTGTTGTTCATACTGACCTCTCACTGGTGGGGCTTGGGGAGCCTGATTGTCTGCCCCGTCTACTCTGTCTGCGGCCCCGTCAACTGGTGGTGGTGCTGGTAGTCGTGGAATAAAATTTGTTCTGATAGTCACTGGGTACAGTCCTGTCCGTGTTCTGGGCTTCGGTGCCCCACAAACTCTACATGTCTCAGTCCAGTCAGGGTCCTGCTTTCCACAAACAACACATGTCCAGTATCCCGGGCCACCCATAATCATCGGATAAGAGGGTGGTGGGGCACAGGGTACGAGACACTTTTTGTCTTTCAGTCTGTCCACGTCATCCTTTTTTCACATTGGTATCATAATACATATTTCCTCCAAATGTTACCCTTGGCCATGTCTCACTTTTCACTTTCACTGCTGCCCGACACCAACATTTCACAACCTCCTCACATTCCTGATCCTTCATCCAACCACTATGTGTTCTTTTGAACCTTTCCCAAACTTTAGAATCTAAATGACCATGTTTCATACCCGCCTTCTGTAACATCTTCTGTCTTTTTCTTGTCTTGTTTTCCTTCTACATCTTTGACTATGTGTTTGGCTAATTTGTTCCCCTTCGGTATACTCTGTGTATTGCCCATGTCTATGTGTTAAGAATTTCTCTACCAGACGTCTGAAATATTTAGTTTAAAGTAAATTTCAACAACCATTTATCTGCTTCCTTATAGACGACTTCCTCACTAATCTCCTATTAGTGTATCAACTATATTACAGATAGGGAAAACTCTATATTGTCTTGACACTTTCTCAGATGACTCCACAGCTCACTATATCCAAACAACAACCAAGACATATATAACAACACCAATGACCAATCCAAATGTTTCCCAAGACCAAGACCAATCAAATGCCATATTTCAGCATAAATAAGTTCTTACCATAATAGGCTTGACCGTCAGTAAGACTTCAATAGACCCGCTGCCTCGGACACGGTTGTAGATACGGGAAACAGATATATTGTATAAGAATAAAGTGCTTAACTTACAGCGCTGTATATTTTATCTGTGAGTCCAGTTCTCCTCCCGTCGTGGCCGGAACCGCAGGGTCAAGAGTCCACTGGTCAAGCCCCATGTTGGGCGCCAAAAAATTGTCAGGGCAAAAACCCCTACTCTGATTTATGCTGAGTTCCAAATTAGTATGGCAAATAGGTATCGAGTACTCAGAAGAATTGAATAATACAATCACCAATGTTGTATCCAATCAAGTGTCTGTTTATTTCCTATAGAACGCAAATACTTATACAAACTGGATTCCAAAAAAGTTAGGACACTAAACAAATTGTGAATAAAAACTGAATGCAATGATGTGGAGATGGCAAATGTCAATATTTTATTTGTAATAGAACGTAGATGACAGATCAAACGTTTAATCCGAGTAAATGTATAATTTTAAAGGAAAAATACGTTGATTAAAATTTTCACGGTGTCAACAAATCCCAAAAAAGTTGGGACAAGTAGCAATAAGAGGCTGGAAAAAGTAAATTTGAGCATAACGAAGAGCTGGAAGACCAATTAACACTAATTAGGTCAATTGGCAACATGATTGGGTATAAAAAGAGCTTCTCAGAGTGGCAGTGTCTCTCAGAAGCCAAGATGGGTAGAGGATCACCAATTCCCACAATGTTGCTCAGAAAGATAGTGGAGCAATATCAGAAAGGTGTTACCCAGCGAAAAATTGCAAAGACTTTGCATCTATCATCATCAACTGTGCATAACATCATCCGAAGATTCAGAGAATCTGGAAAAATCTCTGTGCGTAAGGGTCAAGGCCGTAAAACCATACTGGATGCCCATGATCTCCGGGCCCTTAAACGACACTGCACCACAAACAGGAATGCTACTGTAAAGGAAATCACAGAATGGGCTCAGAAATACTTCCAGAAACCATTGTCAGTGAACACAATCCACCGTGCCATCCGCCGTTGCCAGCTGAAACTCTACAGTGCAAAGAAGAAGCCATTTCTAAGCAAGATCCACAAGCTCAGGCGTTTTCACTGTGCCAGGGATCATTTAAAATGGAGTGTGGCAAAATGGAAGACTGTTCTGTGGTCAGACGAGTCACGATTCAAAGTTCTTTTTGGAAATCTGCGACGCCATGTCATCCGTACCAAAGAGGACAAGGACAACCCAAGTTGTTATCAACGCTCAGTAAAGAAGCCTGCATCTCTGATGGTATGGGGTTGCATGAGTGCGTGTGGCATGGGCAGCTTGCATGTCTGGAAAGGCACCATCAATGCAGACAAATATATTCAGGTTCTAGATCAACATATGCTCCCATCCAGACGTCATCTCTTTCAGGGAAGACCCTGCATTTTTCAACAAGATAATGCCAGACCACATTCTGCATCAATCACAACATCATGGCTGCGTAGGAGAAGGATCCGGGTACTGAAATGGCCAGTCTGCAGTCCAGATCTTTCACCTATAGAGAACATTTGGCGCATCATAAAGAGGAAGGTGCAACAAAGAAGGCCCAAGACGATTGGACAGTTAGAGGCCTGTATTAGACAAGAATGGGAGAGCATTCCTATTTCTAAACTTGAGAAACTGGTCTCCTCGGTCCCCAGACATCTGTTGAGTGTTGTAAGAAGAAGGGGAGATGCCACACAGTGGTGAAAATGGCCTTGTCCCAACTTTTTTGGGATTTGTTGATACCATGAAATTCTGATTCAACATATTTTTTCCTTAAAATGGTACATTTTCTCAGTTTAAACTTTTGTTCCGTGATTTATGTTCTATTCTGAATAAAATATTAGAAGTTGGCACCTCCACATCATTGCATTCAGTTTTTATTCACGATTTGTATAGTGTCCCAACTTTTTGGGAATCCGGTTTGTACCACATTAGGGCCAGTTCCGGTTATACACCCACACAACATCTGGACATATAGAAATACTTATGTAATATAATGTAAATGTCAGTTAACCGCATACTTTATATATATAAAAAAATTATACATACATCTATCAGAATAGAGGAAGTAGATATAGCACACCAAGCAGTTTCCATTTCTCGAGAATAGCAAAGGTGGGGGCTAAGTTACTTCTTCCAGTATCTGCAAATACTGACATGCAAAAGGTCACTGATCTATCAACTTCAAAAAAGGTCATACAATGTAAAAGGCCGCTGTAGACACAAATATGGAGTCTCATTCCTCACAATGCCAGCACCCAGAACAAAGGATGGTCCTTGTCTTATGTATATATAGCGGCATAAAAGGCCTTTTCTGTCCGGTGAATGCCTAATTTTGGGGGCCTGTACTCCACTGACCTACAGTAAAATGGTTATGCAGTGACCGCCTAATGTACCTCCAGCCACATAATCACTTGTTCTTTTCTGTCAGGTGAATGCCTAATTTGGGGGGCCTGTACTCCCGTGGCCTAAAATAAAAAATTTCTAGGCTTCAGCAGGGCACGTTAGAGAGTTTCCCTTTACGACGCATAATAATGGCCCCTGATTAAAATACATATTTTTTGTGGGAATTTTTGCCATTGATTCCCCTCGATGGTATGTCACTATCCATGTTGTGGGACTATTTGTGCACGTCTAGTAAGTATTTGGTGGCTGCAAATATGACCTGAAGGTTTTTCAGGTTTGCGAATATTTGATTGCGAATGTGTGTTCGTGAATCGTCCAATCACTAGTTATATGTTCTAAAGCCTTTTGTGGTGTGTATAAGTGGAAAAAGGTAAGGGCCTATTTACCGTTAAGTGGTGCAGTTATATGTTCTAAAGCCCTTTTTGGCATGTATTAGTGGCAAAAAAATATATATTTGCTGTTGTGCGCTGCAGTTATATTTTCTAAAGCCTTTTGTGGCATGTATACCTGAAAAAAAAGTAAGGGCCCATTTGCCATTCAGCGGGGAAGTTATATGTTCTAAAGCCTTCTTTTATCGTCTATTAGTGGGAAAAAAGGGCTTATTAGCCGTTGTGTGGTGAAATGAGAAAATGAATGACATTTTAGGGGGGGTTTAATTTCCTTTTTATTTATTTAATCTAACAGTATGTCAGACAGAGAAGTGCCAGGCCCTGAACAGGGGAGTGGCAGAGGCCTAAATGTTGCTGGCATAGGCACAGGTCGCAGCAGAGTAAGGGGGCATGGCAGCAGTAGTCGCAGCGAGAGACCTGAGCTCCCAGTGTGATCTAGCGGTCGTGTCTTGACCAGCAACCCAGCGGTTCTTGAATGGTTGACTCAGTCATCCACTACGACCAAAGTCACATCAGACACCCCCAGCCAAGAGTCGGTTGGTTCGTCAGACATAATGTTTAGTTGGCATGGCCTGGGAGCAGGCCCTGTGCCTTCACCTGTCCTCAACCTGCCTCTGTCCTTTTCTGTTCCCTCAGCCAAAGTAGTATTATATGCTGTGGGCTCAGCTCCACTATACAGCGAGGACAAGCTACTAGAGGACAGTCAGCAGCTACTGGCCAGCCAAGATGTGGAGGAGACATCCGCCGCCAGGCGGGCAAGTAGTGATTAGGAGAGTGACGTGGGAGCGGTCAGGCTCCTGACCCAGAGACCGTTGAGGAGGACATCAGTGATGTGCAGACAGTCCTCAATGATGATGATGTAGCTGTTCGCATTTGGGAGCCAGGTGAATTAGGGGCTTCATCAACATCAGGAGAAGAGGGTGGCAGCTTGCCCTTGAGTCAGCGGGCCGGGGGTCAGCAGGGTGGCAGCAGTGGAAGGTTGGGAGCGTAACGTGCCCGGGGTAGACCACCCGCTCCATAGGAGCCTACCTGCCCAGAAAGTAGTGGTGCAGGTATTCACGGAAGCAGCGGCTGTAGCAGTCAGTCAGTGCGGAGTGTTGGGGGTAAAATCGCCTACTTGGCTGTGTGGCAGCTTTTTGTTAAGCTGCCGAAGGAGGTGAACATGATCATTTGTAGAATCTGTGGGCAGAAAATGTGAAGCATGGCCAGGGTGCCAATGGTGGCACTATGGCTGTGCGTCAACATATGCAGCGTCACCATAAAGTGGCCTGGGAGAACTGTGGCTCCGATGTGGTGGTCCAGCCTGAAGCAGCAACCGCTGCATCTCCCAGTGTCATGCACCCAATTTCAGGCAGTCAAGGCTCCACCACCTCAGCCGAAGGGAGCTGTCTGTCATTCTTATCATCTGCTGGTCCTGATGCTCCTGCTCCTCATCAGTTATTCCATTAGCAATCGATCATCAAAGCGATTGCCAAGAGACAACAGTATGCGTGCACTCATCCAATGGCACAGAAGCTGAATGTGCTCCTGCCCAAGTTGCTGGTGCTGCAGTTCCTTTCCAAGTGGTGGACTCTGCACCTTTCAGAGAACTGATGGCTTGTGCCGAGCCAAGGTGGAGAGTCCTAAGCCATCATTTATTTGCCAAAAAGGCAGTACCAGCCTGTATATAGAACAGAAGGTTGGCCAGTCCTTGAGCCTGTCGTTTTCTGCCAAAGTGCACGGCAGCGCCGACGTGTGGAGCTGTAACTACGGTCAGGGACAATACATGTCCTTTACGGCCCACTGGGTAAATGTGGTTCCTGCACAGCCGCACCAGCAACTTGGTCAGGTGATGCCGCTTTTGCCTCCACATTCTCATGCCGTTGGTCCTGCGACAATGTTCGCCTCTGCATCCTCATGCAGGGACAATTCACAGTGCCTGTCTGGCATACCACATGTGCAGGGCTCGACGGTGTCACGCTGTTCTGCACCTCATTTGCCTTGGCGAACGGAGTCACACAGGGGAGGAACTGCTCCGGCAAGAAATTGAATGCTGGCTTTCTCAGCGACAACTCAAAATCTGAACCATGGTGGCTGACAATGGGAAGAACATGGTGTCGGCACTGCGTCAGGGAAGGCTGAGCCATGCACCCTGCATGGCACACGTGTTCAATCTTGCTGTCACCCATCTGCAAGCCATCCTAAAAATGGGCAGGAAACTTTGCATTTACTTTAGCCACTTGTACACCGCAAAGAACATCCTCCTTGAGCTGCAGCGGCAGAATGGTATCCCTCAACATAGGCTGATATGCAATGCTTCCACCTATTGAAATTCCACCCTCCATATGTTGGACTGACTATATGAACAGAGAAAGGCCATAAACGATTTCTTGATAATCCAAGCAGACAGGAGTACTGCCCTGTGTAACTTCTATGTCAGCCAGTGGCAGCTCATGCGTGACACCTGCCGTTTATCAGTCGCCAGGACTATGGGATGAACAATGTCACTCCACTGCTTCATGTCCTGGAACAGATGCTTGTAAATCTGGCTGGTCAGGGGACTGGAAATGTGGCACCTATATCTCACGGCCACATGAGCCTTGTATGGGCTGAACCGGAGGAGGACATTGGAGCTCAAGCAATGTGTAGCGAAATGGGTGGTTTTTATACACAGGTGACAGGAGAGGAGGAGCAAGAGCAGCCAGAGAAGCTACAGGGCGATGAGGAAGACGAGGCAGAGGACCCAGACACACCGTGGCAGTATACAGTGGAGATGGAGGCAGGGATTCCCTCTGAGTCACTTGCACAAATGGCCCGATGCATGCTCACTTGCTTGCGTAGTGGCAGCCGAATTGTCACCGTTCGGCAGAGGGATGACTTCTGGCTCTCCACCATGTTGGACTCTCGCTACTGGTCCAAAATGGGTGCCTTTTTACACCTACTGAAAGGCAGCACAAACTGAACTACTATAGAGACATCCTATGTAGTCAGTTGGCTACTGCCCATCTGCGCCATCGTCCATCCTCTCGCAAGTCTGACCAGGGGGGTCTTCTGCGCTCACGTTCCTCTGCCATGGCTTCTGTGGCATGGTGGGGGGGGGGGGGGTAGGAGCAGTTCCAGCTCCATTAGCAGCAACTTGAGTCTAGAGCCGCCTAGTGAAGAAGCTACTCATTAGCAGTAGATAGACTTGGAGCATGAACTGAACCAACAGGTGTCTGAGTGCGTAAAAAAAAACTGAAGCATGTGCTTCCGGTGGTGCCCTGGCTCCCCTGTGTGGCGATTGGAGGAGCCGGAGTGTGTATGTAGAAGCCCCTGTCTTTGTGAATGACAAGAGGCTGCTGCATAGTATTTCCTATGGAGCCCTTGACTGTAATAGGGCTCCATAGGAAAGTTGTAAAATCATCATAGATTCCAATGGATTGGAGTCTATGATAATAGAAATCTAATGATTGCACATTATAGCACCCTATGGCAACTATAAAAAAGTGTAAAAAAATAAAAGTTTGTAAAAATAAATAAAAATAAAAAAAACATAAAAATTTAAATCACCCCCTTTTCCCAAAGTAAAAGAACTAAAACAATTTTAAAAATACACATCATGGGTGTCGCTATATGTGAAAACGCCCATAGTATAAAAATATATTCCCCGGCAAACAGAAAAAAGCATCCAAATGGTCGATTCACTGGATTTTGTCGCTTCATTTTCTACAAAAAAATTGAATAAAAAGTGAGAAAAAAGTCATACACACCCCAGAATGGTATCACTGAAAAGTTCAGATCACCCTGCAAAAAATGAGCCCTTATACAGCTCCATACACATAATTACAAAAAGGTTATAGGGGTCAAAATATGGCGACAAAAAAATAAAACAGATTTTTCCCACTTTATGGCTCTGAGAAGGCAGGGAGTGCAAAACAAAAATGAAAAAAAAAACTAAAAAACTCTGGCCCTCAAATGGTTAAAGAATGTCTTTATATTGACATATCCTGACACCAGTTTTTATATTTTCATCCACAGAGCTATTTGAAGGCTTCATTTTATGCTGGACTAGCTATGGTTTTTATTGGTAACATTTTGGGGTACATATGACTTTTTGTTCACTTTCTATAAAAAAAAATTGAAGTGACAACGTGATCAAAAAACAGCAACTTTTTTTTTTCATTATAGCATTCAACGAACACAATAAATATTTTTAGATTTTAAAAGTTTGCACATTTTACCAACAACTATGTTTATTTTTTTATTGTGTAAAATTTGAAATGGTGTGATTTGAAGTTTTTATATATTTTTTTAAACTTTCTTTAATTTTAATTGGTGACTTTAAAATGTGATCCTCTGATAGCTTGTACAATAGACTGC
The DNA here is from genome assembly GCF_014858855.1 of Bufo gargarizans. Classification (NCBI taxonomy): domain Eukaryota; kingdom Metazoa; phylum Chordata; class Amphibia; order Anura; family Bufonidae; genus Bufo; species Bufo gargarizans. The sequence goes on along the minus strand of NC_058084.1, from coordinate 207,661,030 downwards.
AATAGAATACTATTGCAGTCTGTGTGATTTTGGCATCCTAAGTCCTGCCACAGGCAGAGATCAACAGGCATCTTACTATGGCAGGCCTAGGAACCTTCACCAGGTCCAAGACTGCATAGTAACTGATTGGAACCCAGTTCTGAAATGTATTGTATAAGGGCTCATGTGCTGGCCATTCCGTGCATTGGGGACTGCAAGTTCTTCCGTTCCATGCCTCCGCTCCACATCTCCTGGATTGTGGACCCATTGAAGTGAATGGGTCCGTGATCCGTGATGCGGGATGCACACGGCCAGTGCCCATATATTGCGGATCCCCCGTATGCGAGCCACAATACGGCCACGGACAGCACACGGTGTGTATGAACCCTAACACTGACATCATTCTGTCAGTGCTATACAATATATTCCAGACTTCGAAGGGTTACATAGCATCATAAATCAATATAATGCTATGCAACCCTGTCATTGCTAGGAGGTCAGGATGGGAGCTGCCGCATACTCACGCTGCTAGTCTGATGAGTGGAACTCGCACGTCTGAAATGGGCCAAGGGGGCAATATGGGGTGCATTTTGTAAATTGAGGGCACCATAAGGGTTGCGATTTAAATAAACAAAAACAAATGAATTTATTTATTTTTTATGCCCGTTAAAACTGTCATCAAAACAGCCATTAAAATTGACTAGATGGCCAGAAAATGGATGCAAAAATAGTTAACAAATGGCCATGGAAAACTGCCAGTTTTAGGGCTTATTCACATGACTAGTCTGTTGTGTGGTCCACAAACTGCTGATCTGCAAAATACAGATACCGGCCGCGTGCATTTCGCATTGTGTGGAACATAATGTCTGGACCTCTAAAGGACAGTCCTATGCTTACCTGTAATACATACAAGAATAGGACATGTTCGATCTTTTTGCAGGTACCACAGAATGGACATTCACATGGAAGTGAATGGGTCCGCAACCGACCCGCACAAAAAGCAGAACGGATGCCAAAAAAAAACATGGTCGTGTGTATTAACCCTTACTTGGATAAAGCTATGGATACATCGTATTTTAGTTTCTCATCAACTTAAACAAATATTGGAAATACAAAAAAGTGACCCAGGGTATCCCAGGGGAGGGTGAAAAGACAGTGTCCACCCAATACACCCCCAAAGGACACACCGAAAGTATGACTCGGCAAAAGCTCCCGAGTTAAACAGTAGAAACAGAAAGAAAAGGAGCTTATAATGCCAAAGGAATAATACATTTTATTAAAGCATGATTAAAATGACATGAAGAGAAAATCAATGAGTGTGATGCCGTAAACATGATAAAATAAGAGTGGAGGACAAAAAAACGCCACCCTGGGAGGGAAGCACACGGATCAAAGAGTGTATACAATATGTGTATATACAGCATGGGAATAAATGCTGGATAAATAGTCTAACCCATGCAGAAATGGTAAAACAAATGAATACCAGGTGAAACTCCCGTCAACATATATCACTCCTATAGGCAGTAAATGGTATGCAAAAAAAATAAAGATGGAAATATACTGCAAACCAATCAATTGGAGACCAAGAATAAATGAATAACAGGGTCAAATAGCCTACGGAGGGCAGCAGGAGGCAGGAGCTCACCTGAGATGAACCGTGTGTGAAGAGACCCAGGGTGGCGCTACCCCAACGCGCGTTTTGGCGTACCTTCATCAGGTAAACAAATATTGACAGCAACCTCAGACTTTGAAGCTGAAGTAATTTATAGTTTGGCATTACAATATACAGTGCTGCCCATAATTATTCATACCCCTGGAAAATTTTGACTTAAAGTTACTTTTATTCAACCAGCAAGTAATTTTTTCACTGGATATGACATAGGCATCTCCCAAAAGACAATAAGACGATGTACAAGAGGCATTATTGTGGAAAAAAACATTTCTCGGCTTTTATTTACATTTGAGCAAAAAGTGTCCAGTCCAAAATGATTCATACCCTTCTCAATAAATCAATAGAAAAGCCTTTATTGGCTATTACAGCAATCAAATACTTCCTATAATTGCAGACCAGCTTTTTGGATGTCTCCACAGGTATTTTTGCCCATTCATCTTTAGCAATGAGCTCCAAATCTTTCAGGTTGGAGGGTCTTCTTGCCATGACCCTGATCTTTAGCTCCCTCCACAGATTCTCAATTGGATTCAATTCTTGACTCTGTCTGTGGCACTCCAAAACGTTAATGTTGTCTGCTAACCATTTCTTCACCACTTTTGCTGTGTGTTTTGGGTCATTGTCATGCTGAAATGTCCACTGGTGCCCAAGGCCAAGTTTTTCTGCAGACTGCCTGATGTTGTCATTGAGAATTATCATGTATTGCTTTTTCATGGTGCCATTTACTGTGATTAGGTTCCCTGGTCCATTGGCTGAAAAACACCCCCAAAGCATTAGGTTCAGACCACCATGTTTGCCAGTGGGGATGGTGTTCTTTGGGTTGAAGGCTTCTCCTTTTTTACACTAAATGAAGGAAACATCATTGTGACCAAACAATTCAATTTTTGTTTCCTCTGGCCATAACACAGAAGACCAGAAGTCTTCTTCTTTGTCCAGATGAGCTTTTGCAAAGGTCAAAAAATGACTTGCTGGTTGGATAAAAGTAACTTTTAAGTCAAAATTTGCCAGGGGTATGAATTATAATTTTGGCAGTACTGTAAGGGTAGATTTTTTAAATTGTCTGAAAAAATTGTCTTTCATGCCCATAGTACTGTGCATAGTAGCAATCACAGTGCAGTTTGAATTTTTCAAGTGCGTTATAAAATGGAAAGTGTGCCACTAATAAAGCAAGTTTTCTTTTACACAGTTTCAAAAATCTCCATGCATCTTTACAAGCATTGAAAAATGAGGCATTTTAGTAATGAATAAGATATCAAAATGTTACTTTTATAATAAATGAATATATAATGAAACAAAGTAAATCCTATTCACCTGGATAATCGGCAATGTCTGTTGCTGAACATGCAGTAAATGATTGGGTTGACAGCACTGTTTAAAACTGGCAAATTCTGAATGATCACTGATGCGTAGATGCGCTCTTTGGTCAATGGCAAGAGTTCATAATTGTCCAAAATGTCAAAAAGAAAGTATGGACTCCAACATAATATGAATGCTGTGGAACAAAATACACTGTATTAGGTAAATAACATTAGTACCAACTAATAATGTTGGGATTTGTCATGTGTGATTGTCGATGAAACAAAGATTAAAAGGGTTCTGTAATTTTTTTTATAACTCCCCCCCCCCCCCACACTCTGGACCTATGGAGCGAAGCATGATTACCTGCCTCCTGTTGCTCAGTTTTTTCTACTTTGCTCCACTGTTGTGTCTGTCGTGCTCCAGTGCTCACATGTAAACTTCCTGCACACATGGGGTCACGTGCACCGCTACAGCCAATGACTAGACTAAGTGGTGACTTGTCATTTGCTACAGTTGCACATGTGATTCATGTCCAAGAAGTAAGGTAAGTATGTTTCCCTCCACAGGTCATTCAGGTGGAGATGGAGGCAAACAGGGCCAGATTTATCATTAGCTCAAGTCAGAGTAATGGAGTGAAAAAGTCGAATATTTTTGCGCAATCACAAAAAACTGCGCAAAAATTTGTGACTTTTCTGCTCTGCACTATGCACGCCTGTTTTCTGAAAGTGTGTGTGTTTTCTTATGTAAATTAATCTCTAGACAGATTTACTGTTGAGACTATTTAAAAAGTCGCAAAAAAGTCGCAAAAAATTGCGCAATTTCACTCCAGTGAGGACCATGCTTATCTTATGAGACTTTTTAATAGAACATGCAACTTTTTCGTAAAGACGTGCGACTTTTTCATAAAGATGTGCAACTTTTGTAAAGCTGCTTACTGACGGATAAACTGCTACCGTCAAACCGCATTTATTACAGTCTTAGGCTACATTCACACGTCAGTATTTTCCTATATCCCGATTTTCGGTCCGTTTTTTGCGGATCCGTTGTTCCTGAAAATGTTTCCGTATGTCATCCGTTTTTTGCGGATCCGCAAAAAACGGAAACATGTATAAATTTCAATAATCAAATAAAGTTGTTTGGAATTCATTGAAAAAAATTGAAAAAAATAAAATAAAATAAAAATTTGTTATGTGTTTCCAGGAACGGAATCCGCAAAAAACGGATGACATATGGAATGACATCCGAATGTCTTCCGTTTTTTGCGGATCCATTGACTTTGCATTGTACCAGGATCCGATTTTTGCGGAACATAATAGGACATGTTTTATATTTAAACGGACATGCGGAACGGAACAACGGAAAAGAACAGCACACATTGTGCTGTCCGATTTTTTTTCCAGGACCCATTGAAAATGAATGGGTCCAGATCTGGTCCTGATCTGTTCCGCAAAAAACGGAACAGATCAGGAAAGAAAAAACGGACGTGTGAATGGACCCTTAAAGGGCCGTTCATAAATCTGACTTGGCTAAAACTGACTTTAGCCAAATGTGAAAGTGGAGTGAGCTGTCAGTCATGATAAATCTGGCCCACAGTGTTTAAAATCTGGAGAACCCCTCTGAGGAAATACATATTTTCATCATCTGTAATTGCAGCCTTACGCATTACATCAGTATCAGACAAATAAAGAAACAAATTAACCTGCCATTAACATGCATGTTTCACTACCACCAAATAATTTCCATACATGTCATTGGGGGACTGACGGAATGCTCCTATAAACTTTAGATAATTAAAACTAGTGGGTTTGGTTTTATGAAGGTTCTCATTTTATGCAAACATAAATTTTGAGCAGCAGGAGGACAAAGTATATTAGAAAGTTTTCACTAAACATAAATTTTATTTTGTAGCATTAATACTAGGGTTGAACAAACCCGAACTGCAAAGTTTGGTTCGTACCGAACTTTAGGAATTTTTGACCCTGGACCCGAACCTGAACATTTCAGTAAAAGTTTAGGTTTGAGTTTGGTATTCGGCGATTTAATGGCGCTTTTTGAAAGGCTGCAGGGCAGCCTATCAACAAGCGTTTAACTCTGTGCCCTTAGAAGCCTTTACAGCCATGCCTACTAATGACATGGCTGTGATTGGCCAGTGCAGAATGTGACCCAGCCTCTATATAAGCTGGAGTCACGTAGCGCCTCACGTCACTCTGCTCTTACTAGTGTAGGGAAAGGATGATGCTGCTGTGAGGGAGAGAATAGGACAGAATCTATCTGATATCAGAACTTGTTGTTAACTCTGCGATCTACAGTGATTTTTTAGATTTTTTTTTTGTGGGTGCAATGCAACATTTTTGTACCCTGCCCTGAGCCCAGTGACACAGAAAAATAAGTTGTATCCGTCTGTTAGTTAGGTGGGCATCGGCAGCTATTTTGTGCAAGTTCAGTGCACCAGCACTGCATATGTGCCAGGGACAATAATTTAATCCTGTTCTTTTAGTTCAGTGGGCAACATATACCCATTTTTTAAGTGCACCTGCGCTGCATATGTGCCAGGGGATGGGAAAATAATATAGGTGATCCGTCTGAGTTCAGGGACCCAGGGCGTGACATATTCACTTTTTTTTCTGTAAAGTACCCCTGTGCTGCATATGTGAGTGTAATAAATTCAGTAAATCCATCTGTTAGATTCTGGGGGCACAAATTAACATTTTTTTTTGTTGCTAAAAAGTACATTTGAGCCCTGCACTGCAAATCTGATAGTGAAATAAAATCAGTAAATCCATCTGTTTCACTGTGGGTGAAAAAATCATATTCTTTTTTCCATAAAGTACCTTTGTGGCCTGCGCTGCATTTCTGACTGTCCAATACAACCATTAAATACTGCTGTTATATTTTTGTTTGAAAAAAAACACCCTTTTTGCCCTAGATAGTACATTTGCGGCCTATGCTGCATTTCTGACAGTCCAATACAACCGCTAAATACTGCTGTTATATTGTGGTTGGAAAAAAACACCCTTTTTGTGCTAGATAATACATTTGCGGCCATTGCAGCATTTCACGGTCCAATACAACCTTTTAATACTGCTGTTATATTTTTGTTTTAAAAAAAAACACCTATTTTGTGCTAGATACAGTAGTACATTTGCAGCCTTTGCTGCATTTCTGACAGTCCAATACAACTGTTAAATACTGCTGTTATATTTTTGTTTGAAAAAAACACCCATTTTGTGCTAATACATTTGCGGCCTTTGGTGTATTTCTGACAGTCCAATACAGCTGTTAAATACTGCTGTTATATTGTGGTTTGAAAAAAAAACACACATTTTGTGCTAGATAGTACATTTGCGGCCTCTACTGCATTTCTGAAAGTCCAATATAACCGTTAAATACAGCTGTTAAATTGTGGTTTGAAAAAAGCACCTATTTTGTACTAGATACTATATTTGCGGCCTGCGCTGCATTTCTGACAGTCAAATAAATCCAGTGAATACTGCTGTTACATTGTTGGTTGACAAATTCACATTTTTTGTGACCGTGAAGTAATTGTATTAAATTTGCCAATAACACTATTGTGTGACCTTAAGTAATTTTTTCTCTTTATGACACCGGCACAGCCTTACTGTCAGTGAACTTAATTGTTGACTATTGGCGGTTACATTGTCGCCTGACATAAACCATCTGTTAGTTTGGTGGGTGAACGCAAAGAATGAGGAGAGCGTCAAATAAGAAATGTGGCCCTGTCGTGGTGCTGCTGGTGTTGGTGGAGATCCTGTTGCAGGGAGAGGATGTGGTCGATCTGTGCCAGCTACACGCACAAGTGAAACACCTTTCTCAGGTGCGAGCAGGTGACAGACCCTTCAGCGTTATTTGGTAGGACCGAATGCGACTCTCCGAATGGTGAGGCCAGAACAAGTACTGGCTATAGTAGATTGGGTGGCTGACAGTGCCTCCAGTTCCTTCACATTGTCTCCCACCCAGTCTCCTGCTGAAATATCAGAGTTGGCAACTGCAGCCCTTGGCCATCAGTCTTTTACCTCCTTGCAAATCAGCCAAGCAGTCTGAGCCCCAAGTCATGCAGCAGTCTCTTATGCTTTTTGATGACTCTGCTAGCAGGGTTTCCCAGACCATCAAAATAGCTCTGCCTCAGAAGTGGAAGAGATTGAGTGCACCGATGCCCAACCACTTATGTTTCAAGATGAGTACATGGGAGGACCACCGCAGCACGTCTCGGATGATGACGAAACAGTTGCCAACTGCTGTGGCTTTCTGCAGTGTGCAGACCGACAAGGAGGGCAGGGGTGAAGACTGGGTAGAAGATGATGTGGAGGACGATGAGGTCCTTGACCCCATGTGGAATCAAGGTCATGCAAGTGACTTGTGTAGTTCAGATGAAGAGGCGGTGGTCGCACAGAGCCACCAGCACAGCAGAAGAGGGAGCAGGGTGCAAAAGCGGAGTGGCCGTCCCCTAGACAGCTACTGCCTGCTACTGCCCACCGCACCAAAGGACTGAGCACACCAAAGCCAGCTCCAAGGAGTTCCCTAGCGTGGCAGTCCTTCAGACAATGTGCTGACGACAAGACACGAGTGGTTTACACGCTGTGCAATCAGAGCCTGAAGCGAGGCATAAACGTTCTAAACCTGAGCACAACCTGCAAGACCAGGCATCTAAGTGCAAAGCATGTGCTGCAGTAGAGTAGACTCCTCAAAAACCATGAAAGGTCTCTGGCTCATCCTGCTTCCTCTTCTGCTGCAGTTTCGGCCTCTTCATCCCCATCTGGAGTGACAGTGGCACCTGCCCCCCTGCAAACAGAGGATCTGCCAGCAACGCCACCACCTCAGTCACCAAGCATCTCCACAATGTCCCATGGAAGCTTTCAGCGGTCTATTTCCCAAACACTGGAGCGAAAGAGGAAGTACCCGCCCTACCCACCCGTGATCCCTGGCCCTGAATGCCAGCATTTCAACATTTCTAGCCTTTGAAATGCTGTCATTCCGTCTGGTGGAGAAGGAGAGTTTTAAAAAGCTTATGGCGGTGGCTGTCCCACAGTACATTTTTCCCATCCGCCACTACTTTTCAAGCCGCCACTAATTTTCCCTTCCCTGCACAACCAAGTGGGGGACAAAATCAGGTGTGCACTGCGCAACTCCATCTGTGGCAAGTTCCACCTAACTACGGATAGGTGGACCAATAAGCACGGTCAGGGATGTTATATCTCCATACCAGCACACTGGGTAAATGCAGTGGGACTGGGCCGGAGGCAGATAGCAGTTTAGCGCATGTCTTTACACCACCGAGGATTGCAAGGCATTTCCCTTTACCTCCTGTTGCTTCCTCCTCCTACTCTGTTTCCTCATCCTCTACCGCCTCCTCATCCGGTCAGCGTAACACCTTCACCACTAACTTCAGCACAGCCAGGGGTAAACGACAGCAGGCAGTTTTAAAACACATCTGTTTGGGGGACAAACCCCACACCGTGCAGGAGCTGTGGATGGGCATGGAACAACAGACCAATGAGTGGTTGGTGCCAGTGAGCCTCAAGCCCGGCCTGGTGGTATGTGATAATAGGCGAAATCTCATAGCAGTTTTGGGCCTAGCCAGTTTGATGCACATCCCTTGCCTGGCACATGTGCTGAATTTGGTGGTGCAGAAATTCCTGAAAAATTATCCCAATATGTCAGAGCTGCTGCAGAAAGTGCGGGCCGTCTGTGCACGCTTTCGGTGTCCTCACCCAGCTGCTGCTCGCCTGTCAGTGCTACAGCGTAACTTCGGCCTTCCCGCTAACCCCCTTCATATGCGACTTTCCCACAAGGTGCTGGCCAGACTTTGCGAGCAGCAGCAGACGATAGTGGAGGCTCAGCTGCAGCATGGATGGGTGAGTTGCTCTGTGGAACAGCACGACTTCACAACCAATGAGTGGGCCTCCATGCGAGACCAGTGTGCCTTGTTGCGCTGTTTCGAGTACTCCACCAACATGGCCAGTGCCAATGATTCCTTTCTCAGCGTTTCTATCCCACTTCTATGCCTCCTTGAAAAAACACTTCGGGTGATGATGGAAGAGTATGTGGCACAGGAGGAGGAGGAAGAGGGATCATTTACAAGGTTTTAGGCCAGTCATTCAATAGTGGCTCCGAGGGTAGGTTCCTGCACCAACATACGCCAGGTACACAATTGTCCAGCCAGGGCAAAGTTCTGGAGGATGAGGAGGTGGAGGATGAGGAGGAGGAGATGGAGATGGAGGAGAAAGAGGTCGCCAACACAGCTGGGGCACCGCAGAAGGCAGGGTAAGCATGGCCGAAATATGGAAAAGCTTTGTCAGCATGCCACAACAACCAGCACCACCAGCTGATATGGAACGTCTTAGCAGGAGGCAGCATTTCAGCAACATGGTGGAACAGTATGTGTGCACACGCCTACATGTACTGACTGATGGGTCTGCCCCCTTCAACTTCTGTTTTTTTTTTTTATTCTGCACATGGCCTGAGCTTGCCCTTTACACCTTGGAGGTGCTGGCCTGCCATGAAGCCAGTGTATTGTCTGAACGTGTGTTTAGCACGGCAGGAGGGGTTTATCACAGACAAGAGCAGCCGCCTGTCCACAGCCAATTTGGACAAGCTCACGTTCATTAAAATGAACCAGGCAGGGATCCCACAGGACTTGTACGTACCTTGTGCAGAATAGACATGTATACCGGCCTCACCCAGCCATTGTTATACTCCAGCGCATTCTCATTGTTTTATTTTTTATATTTCCTAATGTTTCGGGGTCTACCCTAATTTAAACAAAAAAAAATAAAAAAATAAAAAATACCAGGGTTGGCTACCTCCTCCTCCTCAACCGCTGCTTCAATTTATACCGTTACGCCCACCGCCTCCTCAACCTCCTACTCCATATGGATCTCCACCTCCTAGATTAAGATTATTCTTTTTTATTTTTACGTATTATTACGTTTTATGTTATTTTGAGTCATTTCACTAATTCGTCTGTTACATTGTTGTGTGACATTCACAAAGTTTTGGCTACGATATAGCCCTGCTCTACATTGTGGAGAGGAAATGCATTTCACTATTTCGTCTGTTACATTGTTGGGTGACATTCACTAATTTTTGGATGACATATACCCCTGCTTTACATAGTGGACAGGGAAATACATTTTACTAATTCGTCTGTTACATTGTTGTGTGACATTCCCAAATTTTGGGCTGTGATATAACCCTGCTCTACATTGTGGACAGGAAAATACATTTCACTAATTTGTATGTTACATTGTTGGGTGACAATCACCAATTTTTGGCTATGGTATACCCCTGCTCTATATAGCGGACAGGGAAATAAATTTCACAAATAAGTCTGTTACATTGTTAGGTGACAAATTCTCATCTTTTGCGCTAGAAAGTACATTTGCGGCCTACACTGCATTTAGGACAGTACGAATGGTGAGGCCAGGACAAGTACATGCGATACTAGATTGGCTGGCTGACAGTCCATTCAGTTCCTTCACATTGTCTTCCACCCAGTCCCCTGCTGAAAGATCAGAGTTGGCACCTACAGCCCATGGCCATCTGTCTTTCAACTCACCGCCCTGTAATCTGAGCCCCAAGTCATGCAGCAGTCTCTTATGCTTTTTGATGACACTGCTGGCAGGGTTTTCGAGGGCCATCCACATAGCCCTGTCCCAGAAGTGGAAGAGATTGAGTGCACTGATGCCCAACCCCTTATGTTTAAGGATGAGAACACGGGAAGACCACTGCAGCACGTCTCTGATGATGACAAAACATAGGTGCCAACTGCTGCGGCTTTCTGTAGTCTGCAGACTGACAAGGAGGGCAGGGGTAAAGATTGGGTGGAAGATGATGTGGAGGATGATGAGGTACTAGACCCCACATGGAATCAAGGTCATGCGAGTGACGTGTGCAGTTTGGAGGAAGTGGCAGTGGTCGCACAGAGGCAACAGCACAACAAAAGAGGGAGCAGGGTGCAAAAGCGTCTGTTACATTCTTGGGTGAAATTTTACCATTTTTATCATGAATAAACCTCTGCTCTGCATAGGTGACGGACCTAAACCTCTAAAAATCGTCTGTTACATTCTAAGGTGACATTTTACCATTGTTGCCGTATACAAACCAATGCTGTGACAGGGACCTAATTTTGGGAAAATCGTCTGTTCCATTGGTGAGTGACATAAACACAGTTTTGCTGTGAATAAATCCCTGCTCTGCATAGGTGACAGGGACCTAAATTTCTAAAAATCGTTTGTTACATTCTCAGGTGGCATTTTACAATTTTTGCAGTATACAAACATCTGCTCTGCCTATGTGACCTTGACCTAATTTTTGTAAAATCATCTGTTCCATTGGTGGGTGACATTAACCCATTTTTGCTGTTTAAAAAGCCTTGCTCTGCATAGGTGACAGGGACTTAAATTTCTAAAATTCATCTTTAATTAATGTGCGCCCCCTCATTTCATTCGATTCTTCTGCTTTAATAACTTGTCCCACATTTCCCCCTGATCACATTTCAGTCATTGATCTACCTTGGATGTGGTAGCCATTTCTCACATTCCTTTCCGGCATGGAACCCTGATTCCCCGTTACCTGTGATCACCATGGTAGGCGCCTAAAAGAACATCGAAAGTTGATAGAGAAGATATTCAATTGGATTGTGGACGTCACGGGGACGTGCGCTCAGGCAGAAGTTATCTAGTGTCAACAAAGCGGCAGCAGGGCCTCTCCTGTATAACGTTTTCTAATCCAAAATACGCAGTGACATTCCCTTAAATTTTGTATTACTTATTCCAATAACAGGGCATCTTAAGAGTCTTGTATTGTTATTTGTCCTCACTACCTCCCGAGTCGGAAGTGGGTGATTGGCACGCGCCCCCTCCTTTACGTGGATGAATCTGCTTCAATAACTTGTCCCACATTTCCGCCCGATCACATTTCAGCCATTTACCTCCCTTGGATGTGGTATCCCTTTCTCACGCTCCCTCTCCGGCATGGAACCTTGATTTGTGCCTGCAGCTCTTATTCTGACATATTCATCTTCCCAACACAAACTACAAAATTACAAATTCTCAATACAAACTACAAAAAATGATTCTACCTCTTTGTCCCCTAGTTTGTTAAAGGGCTTGTCTTACTTCAGTAAGTGGCAATTATCATGTAGACAAAGTTAATACAAGGCACTTACTAATGTATTGCGATTGTCCATATTTCGTCCCTTGCTGTCTTGATTCATTTTTACATTGTATTATATACTGCTGGTTTCCAGGGGTTACGGCCACTGCTGGAGCACAGATACAAAGTGGCTTGGACAGGAGCTGCTGCACATGCATGCCTAAATGCCCTCCCACAGTCCCAGCCACCAGAGAGGCCATCGCTTTTTCCTATAGTGTGCAGAAATGGTCACCGCTGTTGGATTGCAGAGTGGCCATAATCCCTGGATATAAGCAGTGTATAATGTGATGGAAAAATGAATCAAGCCAGCAAAGGAGGCAATATGGAGAATCTCAATACAAGTGCCTTTTATTATTGGGGTTCTATGTCTTTTTCTTACTAATGACCTATTCTCTGGATAGGTCATCAGCATCTAATTGGCAAGGGTCTGACACTCAGGACTTGGTCAGCTGTTTGAGTAGGCACAGATGCTCACAATAGCACCGCGGCCTTCTCGCTTCTTCCCGCAGACCAGTGATGTCATGTGGTCTGGTATAGAAGGTACAGTGGTGTCTATTGTTGCTGAGTAGAGATTTTTGTGAACAATGTTTTTATTCAAGATTTTGAAATATTAAATGACAATGAGCAGATTGACAATCAAAGTATCAAAAGGAGATTGTATAACTCAAAAGCACAGTATAAAATAAGGTAAAAGATACATAACGTACGTAAAGTGGTTGAGAATGTAAATAAAAAGTATAAAGTAAAGGTAGTAGGTCACCTTCAAAGGGGGACATTTATAAAAACTGATCATAACCATATCAGGAAAATAATGGCCAACTAAATGTGTATGCGTAAAACTTCTTACGTTCTAATAAATGAGTTTGTATCAATCTTACACATTTGACGGTCTAACCACAACTTCCACGAATCTTTAACCCTTAGTGACCAAGCCTGTTTGGGCCTTTATGACCAAGCGTTTTTCTTCCTTTTTTCATGATCTCGTTCCAAGAGCTATAACTTTATTTTTTTGTCTATATAGCTTTATGAGGGCTTGTTTTTTACGGGACAAGTTGTAGTTTTTAATGGCACCATTTTGGGGTGCACATAACTTTTTGATTAACTTTTATTAACTCTTTCACAGTGTTTTTACATAATACATTTTACGGCATTCATTTTTCGGTACAAATAGTAACATAGTACATAAGGCCGAAAAAAGACATTTGTCCATCCAGTTCGGCCTGTCATCCTGCAAGTTGATCCAGAGGAAGGCAAAAAAAACCTGTGAGGTAGAAGCCAATTTTCCTCACTTTAGGGGAATAAAAATTCCTTCCCGACTCCAATCAGGCAATCAGAATAAATCCCTGGATCAACGATCTCTCTAGTAGCTATAACCTGTAATATTATTACACTCCAGAAATACATCCAGGCCCCTCTTGAATTCCTTTATTGTACTCACCATCACCACCTCCTCAGGCAGAGAGTTCCATAGTCTCACTGCTCTTACCGTAAAGAATCCTCTTCTATGTTTGTGTACAAACCTTCTTTCCTCCAGACGCAGAGGATGTCCCCTCATTACAGTCACAGTCCTGGGGATAAATAGATGACCGGATAGATCTCTGTACTGACCCCTGATATATTTATACATATTAATTAGATCTCCTCTCAGTCATCTTTTTTCTAAAGTGAATAACCCTAATTTTGATAATCTTTCAGGGTACTGTAGTTGCCCCATTCCAGTTATTACTTTAGTTGCCCTCCTCTGGACCCTCTCCAGCTCTGCTATGTCTGCTTTGTTCACTGGAGCCCAGAACTGTACACAGTACTCCATGTGTGGTCTGACTAATGATTTGTAAAGTGGTAGGACTATGTTCTCATCATGGGCATCTATGCCCCTTTTGATGCAACCCATTATCTTATTTGCCTTGGCAGCAGCTGCCTGACACTGTTTTTTGCAGCTTAGTTTGCTGTTTATTAAAATTCCTAGATCTTTTTCCATGTCAGTGTTACCGAGTGTTTTACCATTTAATAAGTACGGGTGACTTGCATTATTCCTTCCCATGTGCATAACTTTACATTTATCAGTGTTAAACCTCATCTGCCACCTATCTGCCCAAGCCTCCAATCTATCCAGATCCCTCTGTAGTAGTATACTGTCCTCTTCAGTGTTAATTACTTTACACAGTTTAGTGTCATCTGCAAAAATTGATATTTTACTATGCAAGTCTTCTACAAGATCATTAATAAATATATTGAAGAGAATAGGGCCCAATACTGACCCCTGAGGTACTCCACTAGTGACAGTGACCCAATAACATAATATCTTTATTCTCTGGGTCAGTACGATTACAGTGATACTAAATACCCCTTTTATTAACCAAAAAAATGATTTTGCATTGCCACTTCACAAGACCCATAACCTTTTTTTTTTCTTTTTATATGGAGTTGTGTGAGGGCTTGATTTTTGAGGGACAACTTGTATTTTTCATTGGTATCATTTTGGGGTAAGTGCCGCTTTTTTATAGCTGGTTATTAAGTTTTTTTCGTTGGAAACTAAGAACAAATTAGAAATTCTGTCTTTTTTTTTTTTACGGCGTTCACCATAGGGGATAATTTATGTAATATTTATGTAGTCCGGGTCGTTACGGACGCAGCAATACCAAGCATATGGGGACATTTTGTTTTTGCAATTTTTCTCATTGAAAAGCGTATTTTCAATGGAAAAAAAGCATATATTTTTTATTTTATGGAATTTTTTTTATTTAATGTGTATTTTTTTCTATTTTTTTTACTACTTAAAAGTCCCACAAGGGGACTATAATATACAGTGTTTTGATTGCTTTTAAAATGTAATGCATTATCTCTATAATGCATTACATTTCAATAGCAATGCTATTCAAAGATTGACCAGCAGGCTGCGCCAGAGAGGCACAGCCTGCTGGAGAGAACTGAAGACAGGCTCGGGGCCCTGATCGGAAGCGAGGTAAGCTTCCCAACACATCAGCACCCTGAGATCTTATTTTCGGTGTGCTGATGGGAGACAGGGAGTCAGCTCCCTCTGTCACCACTTTACATGCAGCGGGCGCCATTGCGCCCGGCATTTATACGGTTAAACAGCCCGGATCGGCACTTCTGTCTGGTCCGGGCTGTTAGAGCAGGGCCCCGGCTCTCATGTGAGAGCCGGGTCCGCACTCCCCGCTGCACGGGGGAGACGTGCAGGGCTAAGACTGGGCCGCCGTAAAAACACGGCGGCCCAGCCTAAGGCCCCTTAGTGACCGCCGTAAAAACACGTATGGGTGGTCACTAAGGGGTTAAATTGTGATTATTATTTTTTGCTTCTAGAAGAAGCCCAAATTCCTTCATAGACACAATTGTTATCAAGCATTCTGTAAACTCTATTAATAGTGGGGGTAGAGTCAGATTTCCAGCAGGCTGCAATTCTACTCCGGGTAGCAATAATGGAATGAATGACTGGAGATCCTATATTTTTGGGAAATGAGTTCATGCCTATGGACAGAAGGGCTAGCTCTGGAGATGGAGATATCTGAATGCACACAATATTTGAGACAAAAGCAAAAACCTCAATCCATAATCATTTAACGTAAAAACAGTTCCACCACATATGAAGGCAAGTACCCGTATCCCTATGGCATCTCCAACAGAGTGGGGGGAAGCTAGGGAAAATTGCGTTAAGAGAAGCAGGGGTTCTATACCACCGATAAAGAATTTTTCTAGCTACTTCCAAATGATCAGCACATCTGGTATATATTGGAAGTGACGGAAAAAGCTTCTTTCCATTCTTTTATAGAAATGGTCTTATTTAGGTCAGAATTCCATCACTCTAACAGTTTTGATAAAGGGTCTATACTGTGACATTTCAGAAGTTGGTATCCGATAGTAATCCCTTTGTCTGCTGTGTTGTTGAAAATAACCAAGTGTGCAGTTTCTTGTCTGTAGGAACACAGGAAAAAACCTGAGGGGAATTCAGTAAGTGTCTGAGTTGGAGGAATTTATAAAATTCTCTGTTGGAGATGCCATACAACACATAAATATGGGCAAAATCAACCAGTACTCCTCTTTGCCAAAGTTGTGAAATTTTTGTTAAGCCGGCTTGTTCCCATCCTTTCAAAGAAAGATCAGGGATAGCAAGTTCACAGATTTTGAGAGGAGCATCCATCATTGATATAGGTAGACGTTTTTCAACTCTAGTAATTTGCTTCCAGATTTTGGAAATAGTAGAGATCGATAACAATGGTGACTTAAGTGGGGAACCAAAAATGCTTTGGGACAGTAAATGTAGATATATATTCGCTGAGTTCAAAAAACTTTTTTCAATAAGTACCCATTTTTTGGAATCATCAAGTGTAATCAATGACCCGAGTTGGGATAAGATATTTGCCTTATAATAATGAGAAATCGAGGGGAAGTTGAGGCCTCCTTGAGCAAGGGGTTTGTATAGTATAGAAGCTTTGACCCTAGGGTTACGTTTGCCCCAAGAATAATGGTTGATTAATGATTGTATCTTTTTTAGGACGTAGTCTGGTACCAAAATTGGCACATTTCGGCATATATATAAAATTTTGGGAAGGATCACCATTTTAATGGCTGCTATTTTCCCCAACCAAGACAAAGAGTGAAGACAAAGATTGTCTAAGCTCGTTTTAGTTCTATCCAGTAAAAGGTAAGTAGTTATGATTAAATAGATTACTAGTGGGATAGGTGAGTTGTATTCCTAAGTATTTCAGAGAGCCTTGTGCCCATGTAAAATCTTGAGAAGCTGAAATCTCTGCCTTTGCTTGGTGTGATAAACCCAAATCCAGCATTTGTGATTTATTAGCATTTATTTTGTAGTATGAGGCCTGTCCAAATTTATGAATAATATTGTTTATGGCAGGTAGGGAAGAAGTCGGATTGGAGGTGATAATTATAACATCATCTACAAAAAGTCCTATCCGGTGTTCTTGTCCACCTGCTTTCAGACCTTTTATATCAGGATGAGTTCTTATGTGTTCTGCAAAGGGTTCCATAGTCGGGGCAAAAATTAGTGGGGACATGGGGCAGCCTTGTCTAGCCCCATTTTTTATAACAAATGGACCAGACATGAAATTGGATGTGTAAACTGATGCACTAGGATTTGAATATAAAGCCATTACAGCATTTAGATAAAATCCGTTGAAGCCAAATTTTATTAATGTCTCCCATACATAACCCCAATGTATTCTGTCAAACGCCTTCTTCGCATCCAGGGAGAGGAGCAGAGAAGGCGTTCGAGATACCCGGGCTACATCAATTAAGTCTATAAATCTTCGAGTTCCGTCTGACGACTGCCTACTGGAAACAAAGACAATTTGATCGCTATTAATCAGGGATGGGAGTAGTTTAGAGAGTCTATCGGCTACTATTTTTGCATAAAATTTTGATATCCGAATTAAGTATGGATATGGGGCGAAAATTGGCCGGAGTATTTGCTGTTTTGCCTGGTTTTGGTAATGTTATAATGAGGGCATGTAGCATATCCCTCGGGACAGATTCAAGGGAAGCAATCAAATTGAAAGTACGTACAAGATAAGGAGATAATATTTTGGAGAAAGTTTTATAATATTCATTTGAGAGTCCGTCCAGACCTGGTGATTTATTGAGTTTCAATGTGTTGATGGCATTAACTTCAGATTCAGATATTTTTTTTATTTATAGCTGTCCTTTGAATGGGTGTCAAGGAAGGGAGAGAACTCTCCTTAAGAAATCTAGAGATGGTATCGGGGTTTGGTTGAAACGTTTCTGGGGAGTTGTTAAGGTTATATAATTTGGAGTAAAAGTTTGCAAATTCGTCCGCAATTAATTTGGGATTAAGAATTCTACCGCCTCTCTCATCATACAGAAACGAGATTTTGGTTTTCAATTCTTTCTTCCTGATCCTATTTGCTAGGAGCTTAGATATTTTATTTCCTTGCCAGTATTGTTCAGCTTTTAATTTACGAAGGTGGGGTTCATATTTATGGTGAAAATGGAGATATAGGTCATGTCTAGCTTTCTTCAACTGAGAGCCTATAATAGGATCTTGGGAGGACTTATGTTTCTTCTCTAAATCTCGGAATATAGATGTTATGGTATCAGTGGTTTTTTGGCACTTTTTTTGAGTAGCTGCGTGTTTTAATAGGTGACCTCGTATGTAGGCTTTGTGAGCGCACCATAAAGTAGTGTCTAGAGTTCAGCGGACACCTGGATGTTCGGGTTCGAGAAGTTCGGCCGAACTTCCCGGAAATGTTCGGGTTCGGGATCCGAACCCGATCCGAACTTCGTCCCGAACCCGAACCCCATTGAAGTCAATGGGGACCCGAACTTTTCGGCACTAAAAAGGCTGTAAAACAGCCCAGAAAAGGGCTAGAGGGCTGCAAAAGGCAGCAACATGTAGGTAAATCCCCTGCAAACAAATGTGGATAGGGAAATGAATAAAAATAAAAATAAAATAAATAAAAATTAACCAATATCAATTGGAGAAAGGTCCTATAGCAGAGAATCAGGCTTCACGTCAGCCACCACTGCAACAGTCCATTGTCAGATATTTAGGCCCAGCACCCAGGCAGAGGAGAGAGGTCCCGTAACAGAGAATCTGGCTTCATGTCAGCAGAGAATCAGTCTGCATGTCATAGCAGAGAATCAGGCTTCACGTCAGCCACCACTGCAACAGTCCATTGGCATATATTTAGGCCCAGCACCCAGGCAGAGGAGAGAGGTCCCGTAACAGAGAATCTGGCTTCATGTCAGCAGAGAATCAGTCTGCATGTCATAGCAGAGAATCAGGCTTCACGTCAGCCACCACTGCAACAGTCCATTGGCATATATTTAGACCCAGCACCCAGGCAGAGGAGAGAGGTCCCGTAACAGAGGATCTGGCTTCATGTCAGCAGAGAATCAGTCTGCATGTCATAGCAGAGAATCAGACTTCACGTCAGGCACCAGTGCAACAGTCCATTGTCATATATTTAGGCCCAGCACCCAGGCAGAGGAGAGAGGTCCCGTAACAGAGGATCTGGCTTCATGTCAGCATGTCATAGCAGAGAATCAGGCTTCACGTCAGCCACCACTGCAACAGTCCATTGGCATATATTTAGGCCCAGCACCCAGGCAGAGGAGAGAGGTCCCGTAACAGAGGATCTGGCTTCATGTCAGCAGAGAATCAGTCTGCATGTCATAGCAGAGAATCAGGCTTCACGTCACCCAACATTGGAACAGTCCATTGGCATATATTTAGGCCCCGGCACCCAGACAGAGGAGAGGTTCATTCAACTTTGGGTAGCCTCGCAATATAATGGTAAAATGAAAATAAAAATAGGATTGAATGAGGAAGTGCCCTGGAGTACAATAATATATGGTTAAGGGGTGGTAGTTAATGTCTAATCTGGCCAAGGGACGGACAGGTCCTGTGGGATCCATGCCTGGTACATTTTTATGAACGTCGGCTTGTCCACATTGGCTGTAGACAGGCGGCTGCGTTTGTCTGTAATGACCCCCCCTGCCGTGCTGAATACACGTTCAGACAAAACGCTGGCCGCCGGGCATGCCAGCACCTCCAAGGCATAAAAGGCTAGCTCTGGACAATTTAGAGACCCAGAAGTTGAATGGGGCCGAACCATCAGTCAGTACGTGTAGGGGTGTGCACACGTACTGTTCCACCATGTTAGTGAAATGTTGCCTCTCACGTTGCGTATCAGGTGGTGGTGCTGTTAGCTGTGGTGTGTTGACAAAACTTTTCCACATCTCTGCCATGCTAACCCTGCCCTCAGAGGAGCTGGCCGTGACACAGCTGCCTTGGCGACCTCTTGCTCCTCCTCTGCCTTGGCCTTGGGCTTCCACTTGTTCCCCTGTGACATTTGGGAATGCTCTCAGTAGCGAGTCTACCAACGTGCGCTTGTACTCGCGCATCTTCCTATCACGCTCCAGTGCAGGAAGTAAGGTGGGCACATTGTCTTTGTACCGTGGATCCAGCAGGGTTGCAACCCAGTAGTCCGCACACGTTAAAATGTGGGCAACTCTGCTGTCGTTGCAAAGGCACTGCAGCATGTAGTCGCTCATGTGTGCCAGGCTGCCCAGGGGTAAGGACAAGCTGTCCTCTGTGGGAGGCGTATCGTCATCGTCCTGCCTTTCCCCCCAGCCACGCACCAGTGATGGGCCTGAGCTGCGTTGGGTGCCACCCCGCTGTGACCATGCTTCATCCTCATCCACCTCCTCCTCATCCTCGTCCTCCAGTAGTGGGCCCTGGCTGGCCACATTTGTACCTGGCCTCTGCTGTTGCAAAAAACCTCCCTCTGAGTCACTTCTAAGAGACTGGCCTGAAAGTGCTAAAAATGACCCCTCTTCCTCCTCCTCCTCCTCCTGGGCAACCTCCTCTTCCATCATCGCCCTAAGTGTTTTCTCAAGGAGACATAGAAGTGGTATTGTAACGCTGATAACGGCGTCATCGCCACTGGCCATGTTGGTGGAGTACTCGAAACAGCGCAACAGGGCACACAGGTCTCGCATGGAGGCCCAGTCATTGGTGGTGAAGTGGTGCTGTTCCGCAGTGCGACTGACCCGTGCGTGCTGCAGCTGAAACTCCACTATGGCCTGCTGCTGCTCGCACAGTCTGTCCAGCATGTGCAAGGTGGAGTTCCACCTGGTGGGCACGTCGCATATGAGGCGGTGAGCGGGAAGGCCGAAGTTACGCTGTAGCGCAGACAGGCGAGCAGCGGCAGGATGTGAATGCCGGAAGCGCGAACAGACGGCCCGCACTTTATGCAGCAGCTCTGACATGTCGGGGTAGATGTGAATGAACTTCTGCACCACCAAATTTAGCACATGCGCCAGGCAAGGGATGTGCGTCAAACCGGCTAGTCCCAGAGCTGCAACGAGATTTCGCCCATTATCGCACACCACCAGGCCGGCCTTGAGGCTCACCGGCAGCAACCACTCGTCGGGTTGTTGTTTTATACCACGCCACAACTCCTGTGCGGTGTGGGGCCTGTCCCCCAAACATATGAGTTTCAGAATGGCCTGCTGACGTTTACCCCGGGCTGTGCTGAAGTTGGTGGTGAAGGTGTGTGGCTGACTGGATGAGCAGGTGGAAGAAGAGGAGGAGGAAGCCGAGAAGGAGGAGGTGGCAACAGGAGGCAAAGAATGTTGCCCTGCGATCCTTGGCGGCGGAAGGACGTGCGCCAAACAGCTCTCCGCCTGGGGCCCAGCTGCCACTACATTTACCCAGTGTGCAGTTAGGGAGATATAGCGTCCCTGGCCGTGCTTACTGGTCCACGTATCTGTGGTTAGGTGGACCTTGCTACAGATGGAGTTGCGCTGTGCACACTTGATTTTCCCCTGCATCGTCTTCCACCCAGTCTTGATCCCTGACCTCCTGTTCAGTCTGCACACTGCAGAAAGACGCAGCAGTTGGCACCTGTGTTTCATCATCATCAGAGACTTGCTGAGGTGGTATTCCCATGTCCTCATCATCAGGAAACATAAGTGGTTGTGCGTCAGTGCATTCTATGTCTTCCACCGCTGGGGAAGGGCTAGGTAGATGCCCTTGGGAAACCCTGCCAGCAGAGTCTTCAAACAGCATAAGAGACTGCTGCATAACTTGAGGCTTAGACAGTTTCCCTGATATGCATGGGGGTGATGTGACAGACTGATGGGTTTGGTTTTCAGGCGCCATCTGTGCGCTTTCTGCAGAAGACTGGGTGGGAGATAATGTGAACGTGCTGGATCCACTGTCGGCCACCCAATTGACTAATGCCTGTACCTGCTCAGGCCTTACCATCCTTAGAACGGTATTGGGCCCCACCATATATCGCTGTAAATTCTGGCGGCTACTGGGACCTGAGGTAGTTGGTACACTAGGACGTGTGGATGTGGCAGAACGGCCACGTACTCTCCCAGCACTAGAGGGTCCACTAACACCACCACGACCATGTCCACGTCCGCGTCCCTTACTAGATGTTTTCCTCATTGTTATCGTTCACCACAACAACAAAAATATTATTTGGCCCAATGTATTGTATCCAAATTCAGCTGAATATAAATTTGAGGCCTAGTATTTAGGCGCTGGGTGACAGGTATAGGTTTACTGACAGAATTAGACTTGGAAATGCACAGTAGCGTGTGTGTGCAGTTATTCAGAATGACCCTATGTGCACCTTGAATCTGATATACCCTTTTAGGGATAGATTTAAAGTAGGCCTGATACAGCAGAAACCACTAAATTATGAAATTGCTTAAATGGGAATTGTATATCAACCCAGAACAAAAAATGTGCTTTGACGGACACTAAATAACTTGACCAGCCACACCAGTAACGACAGATTTAGCTGTATATAAACTTGAGGCCTAGTGTTTAGGCGCTGGGTGACAGTTATACGTTTACTGACAGAATTAGACTGGGATATGGCCAAAAAATAACCACACTATTGCTGGTTAAATGCACTTGGTGTGACAGCTTGACCAACCACACTACTGAGGGTTAAATGCACTTGGTGACGGGCGCAGCTTGCCCCGGATGTAGTATATGGCCAAAAAATAAACAGACTATTGCTGATTAAATGCACTTGGTGTGACAGCTTCACCCTGATGTAGGCTTTAGCCAAAAAACAACCACACCATTGAGGGTTAAATGCACTTGGTCGCAGCTTGTGCTGGCGCACCACAAGACACAAAATGGCAATTGAGTATCAGCAGCTCAATGATCCACAGCTGCAGATCGATCAATTAATCAAGTCCTTTGGAGGAGTTAATCTGCCTAATCTCGCCCTACTGTCGCAGCCGCAACCTCTCCCTATGCTGATCAGAGCAGAATGACGGGCGGCGCTATGTGACTCCAGCTTAAATAGAGGCTGGGTCACATGGTGCTCTGGCCAATCACAGCCATGCCAATAGTAGGCATGGCTGTGACGGCCTCTTGGGGCAAGTAGTATGACGCTTGTTGATTGGCTGCTTTGCAGCCTTTCAAAAAGCGCCAAGAAAGCGACGAACACCGAACCCGAACCTTTACGAAAATGTCCGGGTTCGGGTCCGTGTCACGGACACCCCAAAATTCGGTACAAACCCGAACTATACAGTTCGGGTTCGCTCATCCCTAGTCGTGTCAAGTACTGAGTTATTATCATTTAAGAGAAAATATTCCATAAGGGAATTTGTAATGTTATTACTAATGGAGGCTGACTGTAGTAGAGAGTTATTCATTCTCCAAGGAGAGTACACTGTGTTAGAATATTGGTCTTTAATTGTTAACCTGGTTGGATCACGCTCCTATTACTTTATGTTATGTATGCTGGAGGAAATAATCTCCTGTAGCAACCATTTGTCTACAATAGTTAGATCTATTCTTGAGAAGGAATTGTGGGGGTTAGAGTAAAAGGTATAGTCCCTTTCATTTGCATGGAGGACTCGCCATGTATCATATAATCCCTCCACGAATAAGTATTCTTGAAAACAAGAGGTCTTGGATGTTTGTGGTAACTGTGGTGACTTATCTAATATAGGATCAGGACGCAGGTTAAAATCACCACAAACTAGAAACAGTCCTTGTTTGATATCCTGAGCTAGACTGATGGTTTTCCTAACAAACCTAAGTTGATATTTATTAGGAGCATATACAGTACAGACCAAAAGTTTGGACACACCTTCTCATTCAAAGAGTTTTCTTTATTTTCATGACTATGAAAATTGTAGCTTCACACTGATGGCATCAAAACTATGAATTAACACATGTGGAATTATATACATAACAAAAAAGTGTGAAACAACTGAAAATATGTCATATTCTAGGTTCTTCAAAGTAGCCACCTTTTGCTTTGATTACTGCTTTGCACACTCTTGGCATTCCCTTGATGAGCTTCAAGAGGTAGTCACCTGAAATGGTCTTCCAACAGTCTTGAAGGAGTTCCCAGAGATGCTTAGCACGTGTTGGCCCTTTTGCCTTCATTCTGCGGTCCAGCTCACCCCAAACCATCTCGATTGGGTTCAGGTCCGGTGACTGTGGAGGCCAGGTCATCTGGCGCAGCACCCCATCACTCTCCTTTATGGTCAAATAGCCCTTACACAGCCTGGAGGTGTGTTTGGGGTCATTGTCCTGTTGAAAAATAAATGATAGTCCAACTAAACGCAAACCGAATGGAATAGCATGCCGCTGCAAGATGCTGTGGTAGCCATGCTGGTTCAGTATGCCTTCATGTTTTAATAAATCCCCAACAGTGTCACCAGCAAAGCACCCCCACACCATCACACCTCCTCCTCCATGCTTCACGGTGGGAACCAGGCATGTAGAGTCTATCCGTTCACCTTTTCTGCGTCGCACAAAGACACGGTGGTTGGAACCAAAGATCTCAAATTTGGACTCATCAGACCAAAGCACAGATTTCCACTGGTCTAATGTCCATTCCTTGTGTTCTTTAGCCCAAACAAGTCTCTTCTGGTTGTTGCCTGTCCTTAGCAGTGGTTTCCTAGCAGATATTCTACCATGAAGGCCTGATTCACACAGTCTCCTCTTAATAGTTGTTCTAGAGAGGAGTCTGTTGCTAGAACTCTGTGTGGCATTGACCTGGTCTCTAATCTGAGCTGCTGTTAACCTGCGGTTTCTGAGGCTGGTGACTCGGATGAACTTATCCTCCACAGCAGAAGTGACTCTTGGTGGTCTTTTCCTGTGGCAGTCCGCATGTGAGCCAGTTTCTTTGTAGCACTTGATGGTTTTTGTAACTGCACTTGGGGACACTTTCAAAGTTTTCCCAATTTTTCAGACTGACTGACCTTCATTTCTTAAAGTAATGATGGCCACTCGTTTTTCTTTACTTAGAATTTGTATTATGGCAAGAAAAAAACAGCTAACAGTCTATTCAGTAGGACTATCAGCTGTGTATCGACCTGACTTCTCCACAACGCAACTGATGGTCCCAACCCCATTTATAAGGCAAGAAATCCCATTTATTAAACCTGACAGGGCACACCTGTGAAGTGAAAACCATTTCAGGTGACTACCTCTTGAAGCTCATCAAGAGAATGCCAAGTGTGCAAAGCAGTAATCAAAGCAAAAGGTGGCTACTTTGAAGAACCTAGAATATGACATATTTTCAGTTGTTTCACACTTTTTTGTTATGTATATAATTCCACATGTGTTAATTCATAGTTTTGATGCCTTCAGTGTGAATCTACAATTTTCATAGTCATGAAAATAAAGAAAACTCTTTGAATGAGAAGGTGTGTCCAGACTTTTGGTCTGTACTGTATATTTAATAGAGTTTAGCGAGTATTGTTGATATTGCATATAATAATTATGTATCTGCCTTTTTCGTCTATTATAGTATTATGGAGAACAAAGGCGATTGAATTCCTGAAACCTATCAGCACTCCACCTTTTTTATGGACAGCAGGAGCGAAGAATAGTAACGGGAAATCCCGATGATGTAATCGGTAAGTATCTGAGGCATTTAAGTGTGTTTCCTGAATACAGATACTATCACTTTTTTGTTTCTTAGTTTCAGACCCTAGTTTGGTCCTTTTAAAAGGACTATTAAGTCCTTTCACATTAAAGGATAAGAGTTTTAAACCCATAATAAAATTGAAATGGTGTACTGTGGAGTATTCCTATCATAAAACATGTGTAGAAGCGAGTAAAGCCAGAGAGGAGGAATACAGTGTTTGATTATAAAAAAACGAACAGATGCGCAGTGCAGAATACCAGGCAAATGGCGACTGGTGGAAATGTCCTGAATTCAGATAAAGTCGTCTTGTTGTGAGTTCGGGTAACCTTCTAGAACAAATAAAATAGAAATAGGAAAAAACAGCATGTAACTATAAGTACAGTAAAATTACAAAGGAGGTCCAACAGGACCGCAGTCTTCAAGAAGCTGGATATTTACTTCCAGGAGGGGTGAACTATAACGTAGGATTAGAGTGTGATCTAGGATCAATATCATTGGACCACCATGTTAGGCCCGGCCAAATAATATTTGACCGATGCTACCAACAAGTATGAAAATGTCATATATCAGCCAAATCGACTACCACTTTTCAGCCTACATTAGATCACTCATGAGATAGGTTTGATACCCATTTTCTTGGAGGTGAGATCGACGACAAGGGACCCTTGACATCATTGCGGACCTCAGGGAAAGGAAGATTCCATTTAGTGATAAAGGCTGATGCATCTTGAGGAGAATTCCAGATAAAATAAGTGTTTTGATGTCTGACTATCAGTTTCACTGGGTACCCCCACTTGTAGGGGATGTTATTATCCCTCAGAATTTTTGTATATAGCTGAAACTCTTCTTTTTGCGAGAGTGGCAGGTGATAAATCAGTAAATAAAAGGACATTTTGAAATCTTTCTGGGAGGGCATCCTTTTTCACAGAGGATCTCATTAGCTCTTCCTTTACGTGGTAAAAGTGAATTCTGGCTAATACGTCTCTGGGGACTGAAGGAGCCAGTGACTTTGGTTTAGGAACGCGGTGCGCTCTGTCTATGATCAGATCAGTACTATTGGTGTCAGGGAGATATGCCACCATGAGGTCTGTTATAAATTCTGATAGCTGTGTGTCACTCACTGATTCAGGGATATTTCAAAATCTGATGTTGTTCCTTCTGGAACGGTCCTCCAGATCGGCCAGTTTTAATTTAATGGCGGAAATCTCGTCTTCTACTGTATTATGGACGTCCACAAGAGAATTGTGCGCAGTGACGAACTCCTCCATTTTGTCCTCTAGGTGGGCTGTTCTTTCACCTATGGCCACAATCTCAGCGTGTATAGTAGAAATAGTGTCTCTAAAGTCTCTATGTAGTGTCTCTAAGACTGTTTTAATTTAGTGAGCATATCTTGCATAATGGCTACTAATATGACGGTATTTTTAGGGTTAATGGAGGTTTCAGTAGCTGATGCAGGGGGTGAAGGTTATGAAGGATAGTCACTCACCCTTTTGTGCTTTTTGTTGTCTTGCAGGGGAGAGCTGGAGGGGTCCTGCTGTGTGCTCGGCATGAGCAGAGGTGGACTAGAGCCAGAGGATCTGGGTGAGGAGCGGGGAGTGTCTTCTATCTGGCGGGAATCTGCACTTTCATGCTTACAGGCCTTAGCTGATGAGAAGAAGGCCGTCATCTTCTGTGGCCCTGAGCCTTATTCTTGCCCCTTGTCCTCATCTGCGGTGTCCTCGGCAGCTATGGAGGCACAGGAGGTGGCAAGTGGCTGAAAATCCCTGCTGTTGGTAGTGCTGTGCGCTGCTTAATAGCCTGGTCTCACGGAGCACTTGTTCTATGCGTCAGTCGCGCTCGGCATCCGGCCACGCCCCCCCGGGTTCAAAGTTGACCCCGAACCCCATTGAAGTCAATGGGGACCCGAACTTTGGAGCACTAAAATGGCTCTAAAGAATTCATGGAAAGGGCTAGAGGGCTGCAAAAGGCAGCAAAATATGGTTAAGAGCATGGTAAGTGCTCTGCAAACAAATGTGGATAAGGAAATGACTTAACATAAAATGTGTAGAAATAAAAAATAATAATCTTGATCTAGGAGGAGGAGGTCCATATAGAATAGGAGGTTGAGGAGGTGGTGGATGTGGCGGTGTAGGTGAAGGCGGCGGTGGAGGAGGTAGCCAACACTTTTTTTATTTTTATTTTTATTTAGGTAGACCCCAAAACATTGGGAAATATAAAAAATAAAACAATGAGAAAGTGCGCTGGAGTACAACAATGGCTGGGTGAGGCCGGTATACATGTCTATTCTGCACAAGGTACAGGCAAGTCCTGTGGGATCACTGCCTGGTTCATTTTAATGAACGTGAGCTTGTCCACATTGGATGTGGACAGGCGGCTGCACTTCTCTGTAATAACCCTCTCTTGCCATGCTAAACAAACATTCAGACAATACACTGGCTGCAGGGCAGGCCAGCACCTCCAAGGTGTAAAGGGCAAGCTCAGGCCATGTGCCCAATTTGGAGACCCAGAAGTTGAAGGGGACAGACGCCTCAGTCAGTACGTGTAGGCGTGTGCACACATACTGCTCCACCATGTTGCATGTCCCCGTGATGTCCACGATCCAATTGGATATCTGCTCTATCAACTTTCGATGTTCTTTTATGCGCCTATGATAGTAAACACGGGTAACGGTGAATCAGGGTTCCATGCCGAAGAGGGAGTGTGAGAAAGGGATACTACATCCAAGGTAGGTCAATGTGGGACAAGTTATTGAAGCAGAAGCATCCAAGTAAAGGAAGGGGAGCGCGGCAATTACTCACTCCCGACTCAGGGAGGTAGTGATGACAAATACAATACAGGACTCTTAAGATGAGCTGTTATTGGAATGAGTAATAAAAAATTAAAGGGAATGTCACTGCAGTATTTTGGATTAGTAAACATTATACAGGAGATGCTCTGCTGCCGCTTTGTTAACTCTAGATAACTTCTGCCTGATCGCATGTCCCCGTGATGTCCACGATCCAATTGGATATCTTCTCTATCAACTTTTGATGTTTTTTATGCGCCTACCATGGTGATCACATGTAACGCGGAATAAGGGTTCCATGCCGGAAAGGGACCGTGAGAAAGGGATACCACATCCAAAGGAGAACAATGGCTGAGATGTGATCGGGCGTAAATGTGGGGCAAGTTATTAAAGTGGAAGAATCGAATGAAAGGACGGCACGTCAATTAAAGATTAATTTTAGAAATTTAAGTCCCTGTCACCTATGCACAGCAGGGGTTTATTCATTGCAAAACTGGGTTCATGTCATCCACCAATGGAACAGATGATTTTACAAAAATCATGTCACGGTCACCTATGCAGAGCAGGGGTTTGTACACGGCAAAAATTGTAAAATTTCACCCAAGAATGTAACAGACACTTTTGCACCCTGCTCCCTCTTTTGCTATGCTGCTGCCTCTGTGCGACCACCGCATCTTCCTCCAAACTGCACACGTCATTTGCATGACCTTGATTCCATGTGGGGTCTAGTACCTCATCATCCTTCACATCATCTTCCACTCAATCTTTACCCCTGCCCTCCTTGTCAGTCTGCAGACTGCATAAAGCCCAGCAGTTGGCACCTATGTTTCGTCATCATCAGAGACGTGCTGCGGTGGTCTTCCCATGTCCTCATCCTAAAACATAAGTGGTTGGACATCAGTGCACTCAATCTCTTCCACTTCTGGGGCAGGGCTATGTGGATGGCCCACGAAAACCCTGCCAGCATGTCATCAAAAAGCATAAGAGACTGCTGCATGACTTGGGATGGGAGACTATGAGAAGCAACTGGAGGCAATGTCAGCCACCCAATTTACTATCATCTGTACTTGTTCTGGCCTCACCATTCGTACTGTCCTAAATGCAGTTTAGGCCGCAAATGTACGTTCTAGCGCAAAAGATGAGAATTTGTCACCCAACAATGTTACAGACGCATTTGCGAAATTTATTTCCCTGTCCGCTATGTAGAGCAGGGGTATATTACAGCCAAAAATTGGTGAATGTCACCCAACAAACGCCCTGCAATCCTCGGTGGTGGAAGGACATGCGCCAAACTGCTATCCGCCTCAGGCCCAGCCCCATTGCATTTACCCAGTGTGCTGTTAGGAGATATAACGTCCCTAACCATGCTTACTGGTCCATGTATCCATAGTTAGGTGAACCTTGCCACAGATGGCATTACGCAGTGCACACCTGATTTTGTCCCCCACTTTTGTTGTTGTGCAGGGAAGGGACGGCTCGCCTGGAAAAGTAGTGGTGGCTCGGCACAACATACTGTGGAGTGGTGGCTCGGCACGACATACTGTGGGACAGCCACCGCCATCAAATTCTTAAAACTGTCCATGTCCACCAGATGGAATGACAGCATTTCAAAGGCCAGGAATTTTGAAATGCTGCCATTCAGGGCCAGGGATTACGCGTAGGTAGGGGGGTACTTCCTCTTTCGCTCCAGTGTTTGGGAGATAGACAGTTGAATGCTTTAATGGGACAATGTGGAGATGCTTGTTGACTGAGGTGGTGGCGTTGCTGGCACATCCTCTGTTTGCAGGGTGGCAGGTGCCACTGTCACTCCAGAAGGGGATGAAGAGGCCAAAACTGCAGCAAAAGAGGAAGCAGGAGGAGCCAGAGACCTTTCTTGGTTTTTGAGGTGACTACTCCACTGCAGCTCGTGCTTTGCAATTAGATGCCTGGTCATGCAGGTTGTGCTCAGGTTTCGAACGTTTATGCCTCGCTTCAGGCTCTGATTGCACAGCGTGCAAACCACTCGTGTCTTGTCATCAGCACATTGTCTGAAGGACTGCCACGCCAGGGATCTCTTTGGAGCTGGCTTTGGTGTGCTCGGTCCTTTGGTGCGGTGGGCAGTAGCAGGCATACTGTCTAGGGGATGGCCTCTCCGCTTTTGCACCCTGCTCCCTCTTTTACTGTGCTGGTGGCTCTGTGCGATAACAGCCTCTTCCTCTGAACTACACAGGTCACTCGCATAACCTTGATTTCACATGAGGTCGAGGACCTCATCCTCCTCCACATCATCTTCCACCCAGTCTTCACCCCTGCCCTCCTTGTCGGTCTGCACACTGCAGAAAGCCACAGCAGTTGGCACTTGTGTTTTGTCATCATTCAAGATGTGCTGGGGTGGTCCTCCCATGTACTCATCCTAAAACATGTGGTCGGGCATCTCTTCCACTTCTGGGGCAGGGCTATGTGGATGACCCTGGGAAACACTGCTAGCAGAGTCATCAAAAAGCATAAGAGACTGCTGCATGACTTGGGGCTCAGACTGCTTGGCTGATTTGCAAGGGGGTGAGGTGAAAGACTGATGGCCATGGGCTGCAGTTGCCAACTCTGATCTTTCAGCAGGGGACTGGGTGGGAGACATTGTGAAGGAACTGGAGGCACTGTCAGCCACCCAGTCTATTATCGCCTGCACTTGTTCTGGCCTTACCATTCGTAGAGCTGTATTCGGCACTACCAAATAACGCTGAAGGTTCTGTCACCTACTCGCACCTGAGGAAGGTGTTTCACTTGTGTGTGTAGCTGGCACAGATCAACCACAACAGGACCCTGCGACAACTCCCTGCAACAGGACCCAACTCCCTGCAACAGGAGTTCCACCAACATCAGCAGCACCACGACCAGGGCCACATTTCTTATTTTACTCTCTCCTCATTCTTTGCGTTCAACCACCAAACTAACAGATGGTTTATGTCAGGCGACAATGGAACCGCCAATAGTCAACAATTAGGTTCACTGACAGTAAGGCTGTGCCGGTGTCAAAGAGAAAAAATGTCTTGAGGTCACACAACAGTGTGACAGGTGAATTTAATACGATTACTTCACGGTTACAGAAAATGTAAATTTGTCAACCAACAATGTAACGGCAGTATTGACTGGTTCTATTGGACTTTCAGAAATGCAGCAAAGGCGGGGTGTGTGGCTTGGCTGCAGAGGTGAATGGCCGCATGAAGTAGGAGCTCCTCTGCACTCTAGCTCCATAAGCGACAAAAAACCTACAAAAACCTCGAAATGGATTATTATTTCGGATCCAAAAGATTAAGACAATCAAG
Source organism: Bufo gargarizans (assembly GCF_014858855.1). Classification (NCBI taxonomy): domain Eukaryota; kingdom Metazoa; phylum Chordata; class Amphibia; order Anura; family Bufonidae; genus Bufo; species Bufo gargarizans. The sequence goes on along the minus strand of NC_058084.1, from coordinate 207,629,401 downwards.
GAGCGGAAGAGCTAAAAACTCTGATCGTCATATTCGAAGGAATAGGTCATTTTCAAGTCATGACTGTGAAGACCGGGATGACGCTGCAGTAATGTCGGACGCTTCATCGAGCTCCGGCTATAAGCATACCAGCGCTTCTGAGAAGAAATCGATGTAAAGCACACCGATCAATTCAGAGAAGAAAATGCTACATATACCTCCTACCACCCCGCTCAAGAAGGGGAAATCGAAGGAGAGACTTCAGAAGAACCTGAATACTGATTTCAGCTTGAACAAAGACCGGACTGATTCTAATGCTATGGGGACGGAGGAAGGAGCCAAAGCGCCTGCTGTTAAAGTGACTCTGCAGACCTCCGATTCATTGGATTAAGAGGAGTACGATCAAAAGGGAAAGATACATGATTCATCTACACATGAAGATGATACACTGATGGGGACTCAACGGCAAAAAATCGATATTCACCAGAAATCGAGTCGGGACACAGTGAGTATTACTGTCATGCATGAACCTGTGACAGACCATTTTGCCGATTTCGAAGCTACAAATAAGGAACTTTCTGCCGACCTTATTAAAGATATGCTCCTAGCTTTAAGATCGTCGATTAATTCCGATCTAAAAAAGACTATATTGCCCTTCCAACAGGCTGTAGAGGAGTTGGGAGACAGAGTCTCCCATATGGAAAACAAAATGGGCGATTTTGCTGCATCGCAAAACGAGGTGATAGACCGGCATAACGAATTAGAAGACCGGGTCGATTTAATGCAAGCTAAAATTACAGATTTAGAGGACCGTAGTAGGAGAAACAACGTGAAATTTAGAGGGGTCCCAGAAAATATCTCCAACAGTGACCTTATTCCATACATTCAGGGCCTGGTCAAGGAATTGCTACCTCAAACAAAAGACTTTGAATTTTCCATTGACAGAGCGCACAGACTACCTAAACCGCAGTATTTACATAAGGACATTCCTAGAGACGTTCTCGCCAGATTTACTTTCTTCCATGTTAAAGAACAACTACTAAGGGAGACGAGGAGAGACCCAATCCTACCAAAGCAGTACACTGGACTTAAACTCTTTACGGATCTTTCTGCAGCGACTATCAGAGCCAGAAAGGATTTTGCGGCTATTACTAAAACTTTAATGGCAAATAATATCAACTATAGCTGGGGCTTTCCGGTAAAAATTCTGGTTTTTAGAGACGGAGTATTACACGTATTGAAAACCCCAGAGTCTGCATTAATCACCCTAAAGGAATGGAATCTACAAATAGAGCGACTCCCAAGCCATCAAGATAAGACTGCTGGAAGAATGCAAGACAGCCGACACCCAGAAAAATCCTATGACCGCAGAGAACAAAGGAAACCACAGAGACAAAGGGAAAATCCTTGAGGAAACAGGGAGCATGACTCATGGCAGGGGAGGAAAACTTCATGTTTGCCAGGAGTAAACCCGCCCTATATATCCTGTTGATGACAATGGTTCATCCTTTTTTTTTTGCCCTAGTAGCTATAGGGCGATACTATTCTTTTTCGTTTTTACTTAATGCTAATGTTTCTTATAATAATTTTTTGGGTATGCAGGAATCCACCATTACTCTGAGACCAATATCCACTTCTCCCTTACTAAATGCATTATTAAAGGCAACAGAAAATTGCATTAGACTTGTCAGTAAAAGCAAAAAAAGGAAGAGACCACTGTGGTACTCAGCAGAAGTGGCCCAAATCATTAAAAATAAAAAGCTAGCATTTTGTAATTATAAAAAAAACCAGAGCAATGAAGATAAGGAAATCTACAAGATTAGGCAGAAAGAGGCCAAGCAAGTTATAAGAACTTCTAAAGCGCAGGCAGAAGAAAAACTAGCTCAGTCTATGAAAAAAGGGGATAAGACATTCTTCAGATATATAAATGAAAAGGAAATTAAAACAAGGAATAACTAAATTAAAAACAAAGGACAGAAGGTACGTAGAAGAGAATAAAGGGCTAGCCGACTGCCTTAATGAATACTTCTGTTCAGTTTTTACAAAAGAAAAAGAAGGACCTCCACTAGAAAGGATGACTAATAAATCGTTTGATGCATGTGTCTTTACAGAGGAAGATGTTCTAAGTTTGCTGTCTAAATTGAAGACAAATAAGTCACAGGGGCCTGATGAGATACACCCAAAATTTTTAAAAGAGCTTAGTGGTGAGCTGGCAAAACCGTTAACAGATTTATTTAACCAATCATTAGTAACAGGAGTCGTCCCGGAAGATTGGAAATTGGCAAATGTCGTGCCCATTCACAAGAAAGGTAGTAGGGAGGAATCGAGCAACTATAGACCAGTGAGTCTGACATCAATAGTAGGCAAATTAATGGAAACCCTATTAAAGGATAGGATTGTGGAACATCTAAAATCCCATGGATTGCAAGATGAAAAACAACATGGGTTCACTTCAGGGAGATCATGTCAAACAAATCTTGTAGATTTTTTTGACTGGGTGACTAAAATAATAGACGGTGGAGGTGCAGTAGACATTGCATATCTAGATTTTAGTAAGGCTTTTGACACTGTCCCACACAGAAGACTTATCAATAAACTGCAGTCATTGAGCATGGACTCCCATATTGTTGAGTGGATTAGGCAGTGGCTGAGTGACAGACAACAGAGGGCTGTAGTCAATGGAGAACATTCAAAACAAGGTCATGTTACCAGTGGGGTTCCACAGGGATCTGTACTGGGGCCAATTTTGTTTAATATCTTCATAAGTGATATTGCAAAAGGCCTCAATGGTAAGGTTTGTCTTTTTGCTGATGACACAAAGATATGTAACAGGGTTGATGTTCCTGGAGGGAAACGCCAAATGGAAAAGGATTTAGAAAAACTAGAAGAATGGTCAGAACTCTGGCAACTGAAATTTAATGTGGATAAGTGCAAGATAATGCACCTGGGGCGTAAAAACCCAAGGGCAGAATATAGAATATTTGACACAGTCCTGACCTCAGTATCTGAGGAAAGGGATTTAGGAGTAATTATTTCAGAAGACTTAAAGGTGGGAAGACAATGTAATAAAGCAGCACGAAATGCCAGCAGAATGCTTGGATGTATAGGGAGAGGTATAAGCAGTAGAAAGAGTGAAGTGCTTATGCCGCTGTACAGAACACTGGTGAGACCTCACTTGGAGTATTGTGCGCAGTACTGGAGGCCATATCTCCAGGAGGATATAGATACTCTAGAGAGAGTTCAGAGAAGAGCTACTAAACTAGTACATGGATTGCAGGATAAAACTTACCAGGAAAGGTTAAAGGACCTTAATATGTATAGCTTGGAAGAAAGAAGAGACAGAGGGGATATGATAGAAACTTTTAAATACATAAAGGGAATCAACTCGGTAAAGGAGGAGAGCATATTTAAAAGAAAAACTACCACAAGAGGACACAGTTTTAAATTAGAGGGGCAAAGGTTTAAAAGTAATATAAGGAAGTATTACTTTACTGAGAGAGTAGTGGATGCATGGAATAGCCTTCCTACAGAAGTGGTAGCTGCAAATACAGTGAAGGAGTTTAGGCATGCATGGGATAGGCATAAGGCTATCCTTCATATAAGATAGGGCCAGGGACTATTCATAGGATTCAGATATATTGGGCAGACTAGATGGGCCAAATGGTTCTTATCTGCCGACACATTCTATGTTTCTATGTTTCTAAATCCGCTTGTTTTATAGCTGCAGAAGATGTAAATTTCATTGAATGCGATTCATATGGTGACCTGAAGGAGGTGAGATACTCAGCAATGCTTAATTATCCAGTATGGCTATTAATGTAACATCTATTAATGTAAGGGGCTTGAACTCCCCATTCAAATGTAACCAGCTGTGGAATGAGGCTTTAGGAAGGAAATGCGACATACTGTTTGCCCAGGAGACCCACATTGCAAAGAATAGTACCCCTCAGATAAGACACAAAAAATTCCCAAAAATAATATACTCCACATATAAGAAGAAGAAAAGGGGGGTCCTGATTGCATTCAAAGATTCCATTTCAGTGGATATTAAAGAACAATATACTGATCCGGGAGGGAGGTTTATAATACTCATAGCTTTAGTTGACAATGTACTGCTTACTTTGGTGAATGTGTATGCCCCCAATACTGGTCAAACAAAATTTTTAAGGAAATTACTCAAAAAAGTCCACAGCATGAAATCTGGCCATCTTTTATTAGGGGGTGATTTTAATGTGGTTCTTAGTTCTGTCCTGGATACTACACATGGAGGAAGGTATAGAGACTCAGCATTTCAGAAACTAGTGAAAATGAATGATCTCTATGACATCTGGCGGCTCCAACACGTATCAGAACGAGATTATACCCATTTTTCAAATAAATGCAGTTCTTACTCTAGAATTGATTATTTCTTAGTTGAGCGACCACTCATTGATCTAGTATCTAGGACAGTTATTGGGAATATTATCTGGTCGGATCATGCCCCTATTGATCTCACAATATCAACTAAGCAAAAACAAGTAAACGACTATGTCTGGAGAGTAAACCCGTACATTTTAAATAATGACAAATTAGCAGACTCAATAGAAACAGATTTGAAAGAATATTTTGACACAAACGACACCCCAGACATGGACCCATATACTATTTGGAATGCACATAAGGCCAAGATTAGGGGCTCGTTCATGTCTTTGAGCTCCTACCTTAAAAGACAAAGAGAGAAAGACATGGGGGAATCCTTGACATTGATAAAGGATTTAGAATTTAAAAATAAATCAAGCCCATCATATACGATCACTGCAGAACTTCAAAAGGCCAGATTTAAATTGTACATTCTCCTATTGTTTAAATATGAGAAGTCTTTAAGACAAACTAAAATTAAATTTTATTCTCATGACAATAAGTCTGGAGCTCTACTTGCCAGACGTTTAAAAAGCAAAATTCAGAAATCCAAAATTAGGCGTATAATTCATCCCATTACACGACAGGAAAAAATTGCCCCTAGAGACATTGCTAATTCTTTTAAGGACTACTATGAGGAATTATATAATATAGCTGCAGACATCCCAACACCCGTAGAAGTCAAAAATTACGGAGTTTTTAGATAAACTTGATCTGCCTAAAATCACACCGGAACAATATCACTATTTGAACCTCCCAATTTCCATCTTGGAAATATCTAAGGCTATAAGGACATCCCCCAATCTAAAGTCTCAAGGCCCGGATGGCTTTACTGCCGAATACTACAAAAAGTTTAATAATCTACTCCTCCCGTATCTACACAAGATATACAATATTGCATTCAAATCAGGCAAATTTCCAGAAGATATGCTAAGAGCCACGATCGTGACTATTCCGAAACTGGGTAAAGAGGATTCTGAGGTTAAAAACTACAGGCCTATCTCGCTATTAAATGTGGACGTAAAAATCTATGCAAAAATTATAGCAGATAGATTCCAGAATATTCTCCCGAATTTGATCCATAAAGACCAGGTAGGCTTCTTGAAGGGACGGCAGGGCCCAGATAATACTCGACGTATCATTTCACTGCTCCAACACTGCGAACGCCATACTACCCCAGCAATCTTTCTCACAGTTGATGCTGAAAAAGCATTCGACCGGATCAACTGGGCGTATGCATTTAAAGTTATGGAAAAATTTGGAATTGTTGGGGATATACATTCGGGTATTAAGGCGCTATATAGCAACCCTACAGCTACCATCTATGCTAATAGTTCACCGTCATCGCCGTTCAGAATTACCAATGGTACTAGCCAAGGTTGCCCCTTTTCCCCCCTGCTTTTTGTTTTAGCAATGGAACCTTTGGCAGCTGCTATTAGATCAAATCCCGACATAACAGGAATAGGATTAGGTCATAGTGAATATAAGCTTGCTTTATTTGCTGATGACATTATCTTGACACTTACTAACCCTCAAACATCACGAGAAGCCTTTTTTGGAACCATTAAAGCATTCAGTAACATCTCCTATTACAAAATAAATCAGGACAAATCCCAGGCCCTACCACTCAACATTAATCCGTCCTTATTACATGAACTTAAAAAACGGCATACCCTAGATTGGCAAAATTATAAAATCACATAACTGGGCATACAGGTGTCGCATCCTTCATCTAAACTCTTCGAGTATAATTATCCTAAAATAGACTCTGATATTAATAAAGACATGGCTGAGTTCTCTAAAAATACTGTATCATGGCTGGGAAGAATAGCGGCATACAAAATGCTGCTTCTACCAAGGCTTCTATACCTCTTCAGGTCACTACTAGGGATGAGCGAACTCGAACTGTATAGTTCGGGTTCGTACCGAATTTTGGGGTGTCCGTGACACGGACCCGAACCCGGACATTTTCGTAAAAGTCCGGGTTCGGGTTCGGTGTTCGTCGCTTTCTTCGCGCTTTTGTGACGCTTTCTTGGCGCTTTTTGAAAGGCTGCAAAGCAGCCAATCAACAAGCGTCATACTACTTGCCCCAAGAGGCCATCACAGCCATGCCTACTATTGGCATGGCTGTGATTGGCCAGAGCACCATGTGACCCAGCCTCTATTTAAGCTGGAGTCACATAGCGCCGCCCGTCACTCTGCTCTGATTAGCGTAGGGAGAGGTTGCGGCTGCGACAGTAGGGCGAGATTAGGCAGATTAACTCCTCCAAAGGACTTGATTAACTGATCGATCTGCAGCTGTGGATCATTGAGCTGCTGATCCTCAATTGCTCACTGTTTTTAGGCTGCCCAGACCGTTTGTCAGTCACATTTTTCTGGGGTGATCGGCGGCCATTTTGTGTCTTGTGGTGCGCCAGCACAAGCTGCGACCAAGTGCATTTAACCCTCAATGGTGTGGTTGTTTTTTGGCTAAAGCCTACATCAGGGTGAAGCTGTCACACCAAGTGCATTTAACCAGCAATAGTCTGTTCATTTTTTGGCCATATACAAAATCAGGGGCAAGCTGCGCCTGTCACCAAGTGCATTTAACCCTCAATGGTGTGGTTGTTTTTTGGCTAAAGCCTACATCAGGGTGAAGCTGTCACACCAAGTGCATTTAACCAGCAATAGTCTGTTCATTTTTTGGCCATATACTAAATCAGGGGCAAGCTGCGCCTGTCACCAAGTGCATTTAACCCTCAATGGTGTGGTTGTTTTTTGGCTAAAGCCTACATCAGGGTGAAGCTGTCACACCAAGTGCATTTAACCAGCAATAGTCTGTTTATTTTTTGGCCATATCCCAGTCTAATTCTGTCACTAAATCCATACCGGTCACCCAGCGCCTAAATACTAGGCCTCAAATTTATATCCCGCTAAATCTGTCCTTAGTGCTGTAGCTGGGCGAGTTATTTAGTGTCCGTTCAAGCACATTTCTTGTTCTGGGTTGAAATACAATTCCCAATTTAGCAATTTCATAATTTAGTGGTTTCTGCTATATCAGAGCTATTTGAAATCTATCCCTAAAAGGGTATATAATATTCAAGGTGCACATTGGGTCATTCAGAATAACTTCACACACACCCGCTACTGTGTATTTCCAAGTCTAATTCTGGCACTAAACCCATACCTGTCACCCAGCGCCTAAATACTAGGCCTCAAATTTATATCCCGCTAAATCTGTCCTTAGTGCTGTAGCTGGGCGAGTTATTTAGTGTCCGTTCAAGCACATTTCTTGTTCTGGGTTGAAATACAATTTCCAATTTAGCAATTTCATAATTTAGTGGTTTCTGCTATATCAGAGCTATTTGAAATCTATCCCTAAAAGGGTATATAATATTCAAGGTGCACATTGGGTCATTCAGAATAACTTCACACACACCCGCTACTGTGTATTTCCAAGTCTAATTCTGGCACTAAACCCATACCTGTCACCCAGCGCCTAAATACTAGGCCTCAAATTTATATCCCGCTAAATCTGTCCTTAGTGCTGTAGCTGGGCGAGTTATTTAGTGTCCGTTCAAGCACATTTCTTGTTCTGGGTTGAAATACAATTCCCAATTTAGCAATTTCATAATTTAGTGGTTTCTGCTATATCAGAGCTATTTGAAATCTATCCCTAAAAGGGTATATAATATTCAAGGTGCACATTGGGTCATTCAGAATAACTTCACACACACCCGCTACTGTGTATTTCCAAGTCTAATTCTGGCACTAAACCCATACCTGTCACCCAGCGCCTAAATACTAGGCCTCAAATTTATATCCAGCTAAATCTGTCCCTAGTGCTGTAGCTGGGCGAGTTATTTAGTGTCCGTTCAAGCACATTTCTTGTTCTGGGTTGAAATACAATTCCCAATTTAGCAATTTCATAATTTAGTGGTTTCTGCTATATCAGAGCTATTTGAAATCTATCCCTAAAAGGGTATATAATATTCAAGGTGCACATTGGGTCATTCAGAATAACTTCACACACACCCGCTACTGTGTATTTCCAAGTCTAATTCTGGCACTAAACCCATACCTGTCACCCAGCGCCTAAATACTAGGCCTCAAATTTATATCCCGCTAAATCTGTCCTTAGTGCTGTAGCTGGGCGAGTTATTTAGTGTCCGTTCAAGCACATTTCTTGTTCTGGGTTGAAATACAATTCCCAATTTAGCAATTTCATAATTTAGTGGTTTCTGCTATATCAGAGCTATTTGAAATCTATCCCTAAAAGGGTATATAATATTCAAGGTGCACATTGGGTCATTCAGAATAACTTCACACACACCCGCTACTGTGTATTTCCAAGTCTAATTCTGGCACTAAACCCATACCTGTCACCCAGCGCCTAAATACTAGGCCTCAAATTTATATCCAGCTAAATCTGTCCCTAGTGCTGTAGCTGGGCGAGTTATTTAGTGTCCGTTCAAGCACATTTCTTGTTCTGGGTTGAAATACAATTCCCAATTTAGCAATTTCATAATTTAGTGGTTTCTGCTATATCAGAGCTATTTGAAATCTATCCCTAAAAGGGTATATAATATTCAAGGTGCACATTGGGTCATTCAGAATAACTTCACACACACCCGCTACTGTGTATTTCCAAGTCTAATTCTGGCACTAAACCCATACCTGTCACCCAGCGCCTAAATACTAGGCCTCAAATTTATATCCCGCTAAATCTGTCCTTAGTGCTGTAGCTGGGTGAGTTATTTAGTGTCCGTTCAAGCACATTTCTTGTTCTGGGTTGAAATACAATTCCCAATTTAGCAATTTCATAATTTAGTGGTTTCTGCTATATCAGAGCTATTTGAAATCTATCCCTAAAAGGGTATATAATATTCAAGGTGCACATTGGGTCATTCAGAATAACTTCACACACACCCGCTACTGTGTATTTCCAAGTCTAATTCTGGCACTAAACCCATACCTGTCACCCAGCGCCTAAATACTAGGCCTCAAATTTATATCCCGCTAAATCTGTCCTTAGTGCTGTAGCTGGGCGAGTTATTTAGTGTCCGTTCAAGCACATTTCTTGTTCTGGGTTGAAATACAATTTCCAATTTAGCAATTTCATAATTTAGTGGTTTCTGCTATATCAGAGCTATTTGAAATCTATCCCTAAAAGGGTATATAATATTCAAGGTGCACATTGGGTCATTCAGAATAACTTCACACACACCCGCTACTGTGTATTTCCAAGTCTAATTCTGGCACTAAACCCATACCTGTCACCCAGCGCCTAAATACTAGGCCTCAAATTTATATCCCGCTAAATCTTTCCTTAGTGCTGTAGCTGGGCGAGTTATTTAGTGTCCGTTCAAGCACATTTCTTGTTCTGGGTTGAAATACAATTCCCAATTTAGCAATTTCATAATTTAGTGGTTTCTGCTATATCAGAGCTATTTGAAATCTATCCCTAAAAGGGTATATAATATTCAAGGTGCACATTGGGTCATTCAGAATAACTTCACACACACCCGCTACTGTGTATTTCCAAGTCTAATTCTGGCACTAAACCCATACCTGTCACCCAGCGCCTAAATACTAGGCCTCAAATTTATATCCAGCTAAATCTGTCCCTAGTGCTGTAGCTGGGCGAGTTATTTAGTGTCCGTTCAAGCACATTTCTTGTTCTGGGTTGAAATACAATTCCCAATTTAGCAATTTCATAATTTAGTGGTTTCTGCTATATCAGAGCTATTTGAAATCTATCCCTAAAAGGGTATATAATATTCAAGGTGCACATTGGGTCATTCAGAATAACTTCACACACACCCGCTACTGTGTATTTCCAAGTCTAATTCTGGCACTAAACCCATACCTGTCACCCAGCGCCTAAATACTAGGCCTCAAATTTATATCCCGCTAAATCTGTCCTTAGTGCTGTAGCTGGGCGAGTTATTTAGTGTCCGTTCAAGCACATTTCTTGTTCTGGGTTGAAATACAATTCCCAATTTAGCAATTTCATAATTTAGTGGTTTCTGCTATATCAGAGCTATTTGAAATCTATCCCTAAAAGGGTATATAATATTCAAGGTGCACATTGGGTCATTCAGAATAACTTCACACACACCCGCTACTGTGTATTTCCAAGTCTAATTCTGGCACTAAACCCATACCTGTCACCCAGCGCCTAAATACTAGGCCTCAAATTTATATCCAGCTAAATCTGTCCCTAGTGCTGTAGCTGGGCGAGTTATTTAGTGTCCGTTCAAGCACATTTCTTGTTCTGGGTTGAAATACAATTCCCAATTTAGCAATTTCATAATTTAGTGGTTTCTGCTATATCAGAGCTATTTGAAATCTATCCCTAAAAGGGTATATAATATTCAAGGTGCACATTGGGTCATTCAGAATAACTTCACACACACCCGCTACTGTGTATTTCCAAGTCTAATTCTGGCACTAAACCCATACCTGTCACCCAGCGCCTAAATACTAGGCCTCAAATTTATATCCCGCTAAATCTGTCCTTAGTGCTGTAGCTGGGCGAGTTATTTAGTGTCCGTTCAAGCACATTTCTTGTTCTGGGTTGAAATACAATTCCCAATTTAGCAATTTCATAATTTAGTGGTTTCTGCTATATCAGAGCTATTTGAAATCTATCCCTAAAAGGGTATATAATATTCAAGGTGCACATTGGGTCATTTAGAATAACTTCACACACACCCGCTACTGTGTATTTCCAAGTCTAATTCTGGCACTAAACCCATACCTGTCACCCAGCGCCTAAATACTAGGCCTCAAATTTATATCCCGCTAAATCTGTCCCTAGTGCTGTAGCTGGGCGAGTTATTTAGTGTCCGTTCAAGCACATTTCTTGTTCTGGGTTGAAATACAATTCCCAATTTAGCAATTTCATAATTTAGTGGTTTCTGCTATATCAGAGCTATTTGAAATCTATCCCTAAAAGGGTATATAATATTCAAGGTGCACATTGGGTCATTCAGAATAACTTCACACACACCCGCTACTGTGTATTTCCAAGTCTAATTCTGGCACTAAACCCATACCTGTCACCCAGCGCCTAAATACTAGGCCTCAAATTTATATCCCGCTAAATCTGTCCTTAGTGCTGTAGCTGGGCGAGTTATTTAGTGTCCGTTCAAGCACATTTCTTGTTCTGGGTTGAAATACAATTCCCAATTTAGCAATTTCATAATTTAGTGGTTTCTGCTATATCAGAGCTATTTGAAATCTATCCCTAAAAGGGTATATAATATTCAAGGTGCACATTGGGTCATTCAGAATAACTTCACACACACCCGCTACTGTGTATTTCCAAGTCTAATTCTGGCACTAAACCCATACCTGTCACCCAGCGCCTAAATACTAGGCCTCAAATTTATATCCCGCTAAATCTGTCCCTAGTGCTGTAGCTGGGCGAGTTATTTAGTGTCCGTTCAAGCACATTTCTTGTTCTGGGTTGAAATACAATTCCCAATTTAGCAATTTCATAATTTAGTGGTTTCTGCTATATCAGAGCTATTTGAAATCTATCCCTAAAAGGGTATATAATATTCAAGGTGCACATTGGGTCATTCAGAATAACTTCACACACACCCGCTACTGTGTATTTCCAAGTCTAATTCTGGCACTAAACCCATACCTGTCACCCAGCGCCTAAATACTAGGCCTCAAATTTATATCCCGCTAAATCTGTCCTTAGTGCTGTAGCTGGGCGAGTTATTTAGTGTCCGTTCAAGCACATTTCTTGTTCTGGGTTGAAATACAATTCCCAATTTAGCAATTTCATAATTTAGTGGTTTCTGCTATATCAGAGCTATTTGAAATCTATCCCTAAAAGGGTATATAATATTCAAGGTGCACATTGGGTCATTCAGAATAACTTCACACACACCCGCTACTGTGTATTTCCAAGTCTAATTCTGGCACTAAACCCATACCTGTCACCCAGCGCCTAAATACTAGGCCTCAAATTTATATCCCGCTAAATCTGTCCCTAGTGCTGTAGCTGGGCGAGTTATTTAGTGTCCGTTCAAGCACATTTCTTGTTCTGGGTTGAAATACAATTCCCAATTTAGCAATTTCATAATTTAGTGGTTTCTGCTATATCAGAGCTATTTGAAATCTATCCCTAAAAGGGTATATAATATTCAAGGTGCACATTGGGTCATTCAGAATAACTTCACACACACCCGCTACTGTGTATTTCCAAGTCTAATTCTGGCACTAAACCCATACCTGTCACCCAGCGCCTAAATACTAGGCCTCAAATTTATATCCCGCTAAATCTGTCCTTAGTGCTGTAGCTGGGCGAGTTATTTAGTGTCCGTTCAAGCACATTTCTTGTTCTGGGTTGAAATACAATTCCCAATTTAGCAAGTTCATAATTTAGTGGTTTCTGCTATATCAGAGCTATTTGAAATCTATCCCTAAAAGGGTATATAATATTCAAGGTGCACATTGGGTCATTCAGAATAACTTCACACACACCCGCTACTGTGTATTTCCAAGTCTAATTCTGGCACTAAACCCATACCTGTCACCCAGCGCCTAAATACTAGGCCTCAAATTTATATCCCGCTAAATCTGTCCCTAGTGCTGTAGCTGGGCGAGTTATTTAGTGTCCGTTCAAGCACATTTCTTGTTCTGGGTTGAAATACAATTCCCAATTTAGCAATTTCATAATTTAGTGGTTTCTGCTATATCAGAGCTATTTGAAATCTATCCCTAAAAGGGTATATAATATTCAAGGTGCACATTGGGTCATTCAGAATAACTTCACACACACCCGCTACTGTGTATTTCCAAGTCTAATTCTGGCACTAAACCCATACCTGTCACCCAGCGCCTAAATACTAGGCCTCAAATTTATATCCAGCTAAATCTGTCCCTAGTGCTGTAGCTGGGCGAGTTATTTAGTGTCCGTTCAAGCACATTTCTTGTTCTGGGTTGAAATACAATTCCCAATTTAGCAATTTCATAATTTAGTGGTTTCTGCTATATCAGAGCTATTTGAAATCTATCCCTAAAAGGGTATATAATATTCAAGGTGCACATTGGGTCATTCAGAATAACTTCACACACACCCGCTACTGTGTATTTCCAAGTCTAATTCTGGCACTAAACCCATACCTGTCACCTCACCCAGCGCCTAAATACTAGGCCTCAAATTTATATCCCGCTAAATCTGTCCCTAGTGCTGTAGCTGGGCGAGTTATTTAGTGTCCGTTCAAGCACATTTCTTGTTCTGGGTTGAAATACAATTCCCAATTTAGCAATTTCATAATTTAGTGGTTTCTGCTATATCAGAGCTATTTGAAATCTATCCCTAAAAGGGTATATAATATTCAAGGTGCACATAGGGTCATTCAGAATAACTTCACACACACCCGCTACTGTGCATTTCCAAATCTAATTCTGTCACTAAACCCATACCTGTCACCCAGCGCCTAAATACTAGGCCTCAAATTTATATCCCGCTAAATCTCTCGTTACCGCTGTCCTGTTGTGGCTGGGAAAGTTATTTAGTGTCCGTCAAAGCACATTTTTTGTTCTGGGTTGAAATACAATTCCCAATTTAGCAATTTCATAATTTAGTCGTTTCTGCTATATCAGAGCTATTTGAAATCTATCCCTAAAAGGGTAGATCATATTGAAGGTGCACATAGGGTCATTCAGAATAACTTCACACACACGCTTCTGTGCATTTCCAAGTCTAATTCTGTCACTAAATCCATACCGGTCACCCAGCGCCTAAATACTAGGCCTCAAATTTATATCCCGCTGAATTTGAATACAATACATTGGGCCAAATAATATATTTGTTGTTGTGGTGAACCATAACAATGAGAAAAACATCTAGTAAGGGACGCGGACGTGGACATGGTCGTGGTGGTGTTAGTGGACCCTCTGGTGCTGGGAGAGGACGTGGCCGTTCTGCCACATCCACACGTCCTAGTGTACCAACTACCTCAGGTCCCAGTAGCCGCCAGAATTTACAGCGATATATGGTGGGGCCCAATGCCGTTCTAAGGATGGTAAGGCCTGAGCAGGTACAGGCATTAGTCAATTGGGTGGCCGACAGTGGATCCAGCACGTTCACATTATCTCCCACCCAGTCTTCTGCAGAAAGCGCACAGATGGCGCCTGAAAACCAACCCCATCAGTCTGTCACATCACCCCCATGCATACCAGGGAAACTGTCTCAGCCTCAAGTTATGCAGCAGTCTCTTATGCTGTTTGAAGACTCCGCTGGCAGGGTTTCCCAAGGGCATCCACCTAGCCCTTCCCCAGCGGTGAAAGACATAGAATGCACTGACGCACAACCACTTATGTTTCCTGATGATGAGGACATGGGAATACCACCTCAGCATGTCTCTGATGATGACGAAACACAGGTGCCAACTGCTGCGTCTTTCTGCAGTGTGCAGACTGAACAGGAGGTCAGGGATCAAGACTGGGTGGAAGACGATGCAGGGGACGATGAGGTCCTAGACCCCACATGGAATGAAGGTCGTGCCACTGACTTTCACAGTTCGGAGGAAGAGGCAGTGGTGAGACCGAGCCAACAGCGTAGCAAAAGAGGGAGCAGTGGGCAAAAGCAGAACACCCGCCGCAAGAGACTCCGCCTGCTACTGACCGCCGCCATCTGGGACCGAGCACCCCAAAGGCAGCTTCAAGGAGTTCCCTGGCATGGCACTTCTTCAAACAATGTGCTGACGACAAGACCCGAGTGGTTTGCACGCTGTGCCATCAGAGCCTGAAGCGAGGCATTAACGTTCTGAACCTGAGCACAACCTGCATGACCAGGCACCTGCATGCAAAGCATGAACTGCAGTGGAGTAAACACCTTAAAACCAAGGAAGTCACTCAGGCTCCCCCTGCTACCTCTTCTGCTGCTGCCGCCTCGGCCTATTCTGCTGCTGCCGCCTCGGCCTCTTCCTCCGCCTCTGGAGGAACGTTGGCACCTGCCGCCCAGCAAACAGGGGATGTACCACCAACACCACCACCACCACCTCCGTCACCAAGCGTCTCAACCATGTCACACGCCAGCGTTCAGCTCTCCATCTCACAAACATTTGATAGAAAGCGTAAATTCCCACCTAGCCACCCTCGATCCCTGGCCCTGAATGCCAGCATTTCTAAACTACTGGCCTATGAAATGCTGTCATTTAGGCTGGTGGACACAGACAGCTTCAAACAGCTCATGTCGCTTGCTGTCCCACAGTATGTTGTTCCCAGCCGGCACTACTTCTCCAAGAGAGCCGTGCCTTCCCTGCACAACCAAGTATCCGATAAAATCAAGTGTGCACTGCGCAACGCCATCTGTGGCAAGGTCCACCTAACCACAGATACGTGGACCAGTAAGCACGGCCAGGGACGCTATATCTCCCTAACTGCACACTGGGTAAATGTAGTGGCAGCTGGGCCCCAGGCGGAGAGCTGTTTGGCGCACGTCCTTCCGCCGCCAAGGATCGCAGGGCAACATTCTTTGCCTCCTGTTGCCACCTCCTCCTTCTCGGCTTCCTCCTCCTCTTCTTCCACCTGCTCATCCAGTCAGCCACACACCTTCACCACCAACTTCAGCACAGCCCGGGGTAAACGTCAGCAGGCCATTCTGAAACTCATATGTTTGGGGGACAGGCCCCACACCGCACAGGAGTTGTGGCGGGGTATAGAACAACAGACCGACGAGTGGTTGCTGCCGGTGAGCCTCAAGCCCGGCCTGGTGGTGTGTGATAATGGGCGAAATCTCGTTGCAGCTCTGGGACTAGCCAATTTGACGCACATCCCTTGCTTGGCGCATGTGCTGAATTTGGTGGTGCAGAAGTTCATTCACAACTACCCCGACATGTCAGAGCTGCTGCATAAAGTGCGGGCCGTCTGTTCGCGCTTCCGGCGTTCACATCCTGCTGCTGCTCGCCTGTCTGCGCTACAGCGTAACTTCGGCCTTCCCGCTCACCGCCTCATATGCGACGTGCCCACCAGGTGGAACTCCACCTTGCACATGCTGGACAGACTGTGCGAGCAGCAGCAGGCCATAGTGGAGTTTCAGCTGCAGCACGCACGGGTCAGTCGCACTACAGAACAGCACCACTTCACCACCAATGACTGGGCCTCCATGCGAGACCTGTGTGCCCTGTTGCGCTGTTTCGAGTACTCCACCAACATGGCCAGTGGCGATGACACCGTTATCAGCGTTACAATACCACTTCTATGTCTCCTTGAGAAAACACTTAGGGCGATGATGGAAGAGGAGGTGGCCCAGGAGGAGGAGGAGGAGGAGGAGGAAGAGGGGTCATTTTTAGCACTTTCAGGCCAGTCTCTTCGAAGTGACTCAGAGGGAGGTTTTTGGCAACAGCAGAGGCCAGGTACAAATGTGGCCAGCCAGGGCCCACTACTGGAGGACGAGGAGGACGAGGATGAGGAGGAGGTGGAGGAGGATGAGGATGAAGCATGGTCACAGCGGGGTGGCACCCAACGCAGCTCGGGTCCATCACTGGTGCGTGGCTGGGGGGAAAGGCAGGACGATGACGATACGCCTCCCACAGAGGACAGCTTGTCCTTACCCCTGGGCAGCCTGGCACACATGAGCGACTACATGCTGCAGTGCCTGCGCAACGACAGCAGAGTTGCCCACATTTTAACCTGTGCGGACTACTGGGTTGCCACCCTGCTGGATCCACGCTACAAAGACAATGTGCCCACCTTACTTCCTGCACTGGAGCGTGATAGGAAGATGCGCGAGTACAAGCGCACGTTGGTAGACGCGCTACTGAGAGCATTCCCAAATGTCACAGGGGAACAAGTGGAAGCCCAAGGCCAAGGCAGAGGAGGAGCAAGAGGTCGCCAAGGCAGCTGTGTCACGGCCAGCTCCTCTGAGGGCAGGGTTAGCATGGCAGAGATGTGGAAAACTTTTGTCAACACGCCACAGCTAACTGCACCACCACCTGATACGCAACGTGTTAGCAGGAGGCAACATTTCACTAACATGGTGGAACAGTACGTGTGCACACCCCTCCACGTACTGACTGATGGTTCGGCCCCATTCAACTTCTGGGTCTCTAAATTGTCCACGTGGCCAGAGCTAGCCTTTTATGCCTTGGAGGTGCTGGCCTGCCCGGCAGCCAGCGTTTTGTCTGAACGTGTATTCAGCACGGCAGGGGGCGTCATTACAGACAAACGCAGCCGCCTGTCTACAGCCAATGTGGACAAGCTGACGTTCATAAAAATGAACCAGGCATGGATCCCACAGGACCTGTCCGTCCCTTGTCCAGATTAGACATTAACTACCTCCCCATAACCATATATTATTGGACTCCAGGGCACTTCCTCATTCAATCCTATTTTTATTTTCATTTTACCATTATATTGCGAGGCTACCCAAAGTTGAATGAACCTCTCCTCTGCCTGTGTGCTAGGCCTAAATATATGCCAATGGACTGTTGCAGTGGTGGCTGACGTGAAGCCTCATTCTCTGCTATGACATGCAGACTGATTCTCTGCTGACATGAAGACAGATTCTCTGTTACGGGACCTCCCTCCTCTGCCTGGGTGCTGGGCCTAAATATATGCCAATGGACTGTTGCAGTGGTGGCTGACATGAAGCCTGATTCTCTGCTATGACATGCAGACTAATTCTCTGCTGACATGAAGCCAGATTGTCTGTTACGGGACCTCTCTCCTCTGCCTGGGTGCTGGGCCTAAATTTATGACAATGGACTGTTGCAGTGGTGGCTGACGTGAAGCCTGATTCTCTGCTATGACATGCAGACTGATTCTCTGCTGACATGAAGCCAGATTGTCTGTTACGGGACCTCTCTGCTCTGCCTGTGTGCTAGGCCTAAATATATGCCAATGGACTGTTGCAGTGGTGGCTGACGTGAAGCCTCATTCTCTGCTATGACATGCAGAC
Organism: Bufo gargarizans; assembly: GCF_014858855.1. Lineage (NCBI taxonomy): Eukaryota > Metazoa > Chordata > Amphibia > Anura > Bufonidae > Bufo > Bufo gargarizans. The sequence continues at coordinate 207,611,115 of NC_058084.1, read as the reverse complement.
TGATTCTCTGCTGACATGAAGCCAGATTGTCTGTTACGGGACCTCTCTGCTCTGCCTGTGTGCTAGGCCTAAATATATGCCAATGGACTGTTGCAGTGGTGGCTGACGTGAAGCCTGATTCTCTGCTATGACATGCAGACTGATTCTCTGCTGACATGAAGCCAGATTGTCTGTTACGGGACCTCTCTGCTCTGCCTGTGTGCTAGGCCTAAATATATGCCAATGGACTGTTGCAGTGGTGGGTGACGTGAAGCCTCATTCTCTGCTATGACATGCAGACTGATTCTCTGCTGACATGAAGACAGATTCTCTGTTACGGGACCTCCCTCCTCTGCCTGGGTGCTGGGCCTAAATATATGCCAATGGACTGTTGCAGTGGTGGCTGACATGAAGCCTGATTCTCTGCTATGACATGCAGACTAATTCTCTGCTGACATGAAGCCAGATTGTCTGTTACGGGACCTCTCTCCTCTGCCTGGGTGCTGGGCCTAAATTTATGACAATGGACTGATGCAGTGGTGGCTGACGTGAAGCCTGATTCTCTGCTATGACATGCAGACTGATTCTCTGCTGACATGAAGCCAGATTGTCTGTTACGGGACCTCTCTGCTCTGCCTGTGTGCTAGGCCTAAATATATGCCAATGGACTGTTGCAGTGGTGGCTGACGTGAAGCCTCATTCTCTGCTATGACATGCAGACTGATTCTCTGCTGACATGAAGCCAGATTGTCTGTTACGGGACCTCTCTGCTCTGCCTGTGTGCTAGGCCTAAATATATGCCAATGGACTGTTGCAGTGGTGGGTGACGTGAAGCCTCATTCTCTGCTATGACATGCAGACTGATTCTCTGCTGACATGAAGCCAGATTCTCTGTTTCGGGACCTCTCTCCTCTGCCTGTGTGTGTGCTGGGCCTAAATATATGCCAATGGACTGTTGCAGTGGTGGCTGACGTGAAGCCTGATTCTCTGCTATGACATGCAGACTGATTCTCTGCTGACATGAAGCCAGATTGTCTGTTACGGGACCTCTCTCCTCTGCCTGTGTGTGTGCTGGGCCTAAATATATGCCAATGGACTGTTGCAGTGGTGGCTGACGTGAAGCCTCATTCTCTGCTATGACATGCAGACTAATTCTCTGCTGACATGAAGACAGATTCTCTGTTACGGGACCTCTCTCCTCTGCCTGGGTGCCGGGGCCTAAATATCTGAGAATGGACTGTTCCAGTGGTGGGTGACGGGAAGCCAGATTCTCTGCTATGGAACCTCTCTCCAATTGATTTTGGTTAATTTTTATTTATTTAATTTTTATTTTAATTCATTTCCCTATCCACATTTGTTTGCAGGGGATTTACCTACATGTTGCTGCCTTTTGCAGCCCTCTAGCTCTTTCCTGGGCTGTTTTACAGCCTTTTTAGTGCCGAAAAGTTCGGGTCCCCATTGACTTCAATGGGGTTCGGGTTCGGGACGAAGTTCGGATCGGGTTCGGATCCCGAACCCGAACATTTCCGGGATGTTCGGCCGAACTTCTCGAACCCGAACATCCAGGTGTTCGCTCAACTCTAGTCACTACCAATCGCTATTCCTGACTCGTATTTTACATCTTTAAACTCTAAGCTTAGACTGTTCATATGGAACCATAAAAAACCCAGGGTTGAATTTAGAACTATTATTGGTCACCAGAAAAAAGGGGGACTGGGAGTACCGCATCTGCAGTATTAATACTTCTCGGCTCTCCTAGATCAACTGTCTAATTGGTGGTCAGATAACCCAGAGAAAATATGGGTAGAAATTGAACGTAAAATATGTGGCCTCTGTACAATGAGATCTAGATTGCTTGCACCTATTCTGGGATTCCCCCCCCCTCCCCGACCTACTAATACTATTAATATCTCGGATGAGATCTGGAGAACATTCCTCAAATTAAGGAAGGGAAAATACCACTCGCCCCTAACTGATGCCATGCTAGAATTCCTGCACGATCAAGTTCCTTTGGTCCCTATTCTAGAGTGGAAAACTATTGGAATTTACTCCCTTCAAGATTTCTTTGGAGAGGGAACATTGATCTCTTTCTCGATGCTTAAAGCCAAATTTAGACTTGAGAGGGACGACTTCTATAGGTTCCTGAACATTAGAAATTTTGTTAATGCACGTAAAATAGTAGAAAAGACTCAGTTCTCATATGACACTAATAAATGATTTATTCAAGAAAAAAAAGGGAATCAATATATTCTATACCCAATTAACTGAATCATTAAATGTGGTGGCTAATAAGCATATGGTAAAATGGGAGAATGACCTACAATCAAAAATACATTTACGAGAGTGGCATGCAGCTTTTTCCAATATTCATAAATACTTTCAAAGCACTATCCATAGAGAAGTTCTATTTAAAACATTCATGAGATGGTACCATACCCCGACCAAATTACATCTAATTTTCCCGGGTACTTCAGACAGATGCTGGAGACAATGTGGGGGGAGGGGAACACTCCTACATACCCTCTGGGATTGTGAAATTATAAATCCCCTATGGAGAGCCACTGAAGTTATTATTGAATCTGTCTTGAACATACATCTTGGTCTATCTCCACAATTAGCATTATTGCTGATAGGCTTGGAGGATCTTCCAGAAGAAGCTAGATCGATCGTGGCACACTTGGTCATGGCTACCAAACTTGTCATAACAAGACATTGGAAGTCTATAGACACTCCACATATAAAAAAGGTCTGGCAAGTGGTAAACAATACTTGCTCATTTGAACAGACGATTGCACGGATCCATAATAAATCTTCTACATTCCACTACAGATGGGATGGGTGGACGGAAACTAATTACTATCGGTCCCAAATATGAGGGCTATTCCTGCAAAATTGTGTTAGGTTATTTGTTGTGTTATTTTGTTTTGTTTTTTCTCCTTTTTCTTTTTAAATTTCCTATGTTATGCTTTACTGTTTGAATATGATTTTTATGCGGATCTATATCTCTTGATCAACTTAATTTCATTTTAATAATTGTGTCTATTAATATTGAGGTGTGAGCGTCATATTTTCATTTTTCTTACAACATTATTACTATCTTTTGTTGTATAATTTTTTCAAAAATAATAAAAAGATTTTTACAAGAAATGCAGCAAAGGCCGCAAATGTAGTATTTAGCACACAATGGGTGTTTTTTCTTCAAACCACAATATAACAACAGTATTGAAAGGTTGTATTGGACTATCGCAAATGCAGTACCGATGTAGTAGACTTAACACTCATGCTTTCTGAGTTTTCTGAGATGTGTTATCTAAACTAAGCAAACACCTTCAATTGCTTTTCAAAGGCTTTTGTTTCAAGATAACATGATGATTTAAGAAATTTGAGTTAAGAGTTTGAGTGCTAACCCTGCTACATCTGTATCTAGCACAAAAAGGGTGTTTTTTTTTCAAACCACAATATAACAGCAGGTACTTTATGGAAAAGAAAATAAGATTTTTTCACCCACAGTGAAACATATGGATTTACTGATTTTATTTCACTATTTCAGATTTGCAGTGCAGGCTGAAAAAGTACTTTATGGCCCAAAAAATTAATTTGTGCCCCCAGAATCTAACAGATGGATTTACTGAATTGATTACACTCACATATGCAGCACTGGGGTACTTTACAGAAAGAAAATTGAATATGTCACCCCTTGGGTCCCTTCCCCTGGCACATATGCAGTGCAGGTGCACTTAAAAATTGGGTATATGTTGCCCACTGAACAAAAAGAACAGGATTAAATTATTGTCCCTGGCACATATGCAGTGCTGGTGCACTGAGCTTGCACAAAATGGCCGTCGACGCCCACCTAACTAACAGATGGATAAAACGTATTTTTCTTTGTCACTGGGCTCAGGGCAGGGTACAAAAATGTTGCATTGCACCCACAAAAAAATAAATAAAAATCACTGTAGATTGCAGCGTTAACAACAAGTTCTGATATCAGATAGATTCTTTCCTATTCTCTCCCTCTCAGCAGCAGTATCCTATCCCTACACTAGTAAGAGCAGAGTGACGTGCGGCGCTACGTGACTCAAGCTTATATAGAGGCTGGGTCACATGCTGTACTGGCCAATCACAGCCATGCCATTAGTAGGCATGGCTGTGAAGACTTATAAGGGCACACAAGTTAAACACTTGTTAATAGGCTGCCCTGCAGCCTTTCAAAAAGCGCCATTAAATCACCGATCACTGAACTCGAACCCAAACTTTTACTGAAATGTTTGGGTCCGGGGTCAAAAAAATCCTAAAGTTCGGTACGAACCAGAACTTTACAGTTCAGGTTGGGTCAACCTTATTGCTGAGCAAAAGATTATATTTAATTGATATCAAGGGACAAGAATTGACAGTCACTCCTTCCTACCAATGAACATAGAGCAACTATAAGATTACAATTACTCCCTTTTGCCCTTAAACAGGACCGGTCACCTCTCGTGACATGTCTGTTTTAGTAATTGCTTGCATCCCCCATGTAAAAGTAATTCAGGAACATCTATTCTTATGACTTTGCGTTGTTCTATTGCTTTATTATTCCTGCTTGAAGTAATAAATAAATTGCCTACAGTTGGCAATGAAGATGCAGATGGCTGTTACTACTTGGGGAAAGGGGGGGTCTCTGCACAGTCTTACACTAACCAATCAGTGCTGCTAGTGCCATACTGCGCAGAGGCACACCCCAACTGGCAACACCCCGTGGATCTTCAATGCAGACTGATAGGAATTCATTTGTAATCTCTAGAAGGAACAATAAGGAAATTGCACATAGAGTAATAAGAAAAGATGCTCAAGAATAAAATCACTTTAGTTTAAATTATTGCGGCAGGTTTTCAGTCCCATATACAGTTGCAAAAAAAAGTATGTGAACCCTTTGGAATTATATGGATTTCTGCACAAATTGGTCATAAAATGTGATCTGATCTTCATTTTAGTCACAACAATAGACAATCACAGTCTGCTTAAACTAATAACTCACAAATAACTAAATGTTACCATGTTTTTATTGAACACACCATGTAAACATTCACAGTGCAGGTGGAAAAAGTATGTGAACCCCTAGACTAATGACATCTCCAAAAGCTAATTGGAGTGAGGTTTCAGCCAACTGGAGTCCAATCAATGCGATGAGATTGGAGGTGTTGGTTACAGCTGCCCTGCCCTCTAAAAAATACACCCCAGTTCTGGGTTTGCTTTTCACAAGAAGCATTGCCTGATGTGAATGATGCCTCACACAAAAGAGCTCTCAGAAGACCTACAATTTAGAACTGTTGACTTGCATAAAGCTGGAAAGGGTTATAAAAGTATCTCCAAAAGCCTTGCTGTTCATCAGTCCACGGAAAGACAAATAGTCTATAAATGGAGACAGTTCAGCACTAGAGTTGAGCGGACACCTGGATGTTCGGGTTCGGCAGGATCGGCTGACCTTGAAAACAAAGTTTGGGTTCGGGACCCGAACTTGAGCCCGAACCCCATTGAAGTCAATGGGGACCCGAACTTTTGGGCACTAAAAGGTCTCTAAAATAGTCCTGGAAAGGACTAGAGGGCTGCAAAAGGCATAACAATGTGCTTAAGAGCATGACAACTGTTCTGCAAACAAATGTGGATAGGGAAATGACTTAAAATAACATAAAATACAGAAAAATTTAAAATAATCTGGATCTAGGAGTAGGAGGTTGAGGAGGCAGTGGATGGGTGGATGTGGCGCTATAGGTTGACATGACGGTGTAGGTGGAAGCGGCGGTGAAGGAGGAATAGGTAGCCAGGCAGCAATGCAGAGCAGGGGTTCATTCATCACGGCAAAAGGAGGTTCATGTCACCCAGCTATAGAACAGAGGATTTTGAGAGATTTAGATCCCTGTCAGCAATGCAGAGCAGGGGTTCATTCGCGGCAAAAGGGGGTTCATGTCACCCAGCTATAGAAAAGAGGATTTTGAGAAATTTAGGCACCTGTCAGCAATGTAGAGCAGGGGTTCATTCACGGCAAAAGGGAGTTCATGTCACCCAGCAATACAACAGAGGATTTTGAGAGATTTAGGCCCCTGTCAGCAATGCAAAGAAGGGGTTCATTCACTGCAAAAGGGGGTTCATGTCACCCAGCAATAGAACAGACAATTTTGAGAGATTTAGGCCCCTGTCAGCAATGCAGAGCAGGGGTTCATTCACGGCAAAAGGGGGTTCATGTCACCCAGCAATAGAACAGAGGATTTTGAGAGATTTAGGCCCCAGTCACCCAGGTACAGCAGGGGTTCATTCACGGAAAAAGGGGGTTCATGTCACCCAGCAATAGAACAGAGGATTTTGAGAGCTTTAGGCCCCTGTCACCCAGGCACAGCAGGGGTTCATTCAAAGCAAAGGGGGATCTTGTCAACCACCAAAAGAACAGAGGATTTTCAGAGATTTAGGCCCCTGTCACCCAGGCACAGCAGGGACTTGTGTACGCCAAAAAATGGTAAACTGTCACTCGACAATTGAAAATAAGATTTTTTTTTTAATTTAGGGCACTAAAATTGTCACTTTTTTTTATTAAAATGGCTCTAAAATAGTCCTTGAAAAGTCTTAAGGGATGTAAAAGGCAGTAAAATGTGCTTAGGAGCATGGGGACTGCTCTGCAAACAAATGTGGATAGGGAAATAACTTAAAATGAGCAGACAAGACAGACACTTTACATCTGAGACCAATTAGAGATAGTATGTCTCAAATACACATTTAATAAATAGTAGTAACACAAATTGACTCCAAATAAATTAACATAGTAAACCCCCAAATAAAATCAAAAAAGTAATAAGTTAAAAAGTAATACAGCGGCGATATTAATAGCTGTATGTATGGCAAATCACTCAGATTGTTACTAGTCACTAGGTTAGCAATACAGTGGGACGCCGCTGCATATAGTTCGAGCACCATTGTCCCGGATGCAACTTGACCCAGTGACTTTGTTCAATGGCCTAAGTTCGCAGGCTGTTACTGCATGTTGTGAGGATATTGAAGACCTTGTTATTGATTCTGCTTTTTGCTGCCAATTGGAATGAACATAGGAACTTGAACCATCTTGATACTATTGTTGCCAGCATCGCTGTTATATTTGATCTACGCTGCTACATTTGGTTTACGCTGCTACATGGGAGCTTTTTATTACCAGTGTTTTTAATTTATTAATTGATGAATTGACTTTATGATATTTATTCACAGGTGGTACCCTCTTTCAATTGTACAACTTGGCTATTATGCTGTGTGATTGCTCTCTAGGATTTTCCGATATATGTTAGCCATATGCGATTTTAGACATATCATATTTCATGAAGGGCTCAATACTATAGCCCGAAACGCGTCACAATTACTGTGTCTCTCCATGTGATATATGTTGGATCTTAAACTTTGAAAGCCGAATAAAGAACATATCATTTTATACGTCAGAAGCTGGAATCGACCCTTTTGTTTTTAGACATATCATATAGTATTGCATCTAATTCTATTAAACGCGGTGACCCAATTTCTTAGGTGTGCCGAGTCTTTTATATACATTTTCCTAAGGCATCTATTGAGTAGTGGGGTGATACCACTGGACTGTGAGCACCCTGCTTGGGGGACCAACAACCCTGTGCGTCCTACTACTATATACTATTTATTTGATTGTTACTAGTAATTGGCATCCAATTAGTCATATAGTATCATCACAGTAAAGATCACATTAAAATGCTTCCAATGGTATAGAGATATTACGCACATGATAATTTGAGTTCATATTAGGAATATTGCAGTTTTCCTCATAGTGATGATGCCCCTTTAATAGAAAGTCACTTTCAATAGTGTGTATGCCAATTAGGTACATTTAGATATTCATATGGTGTCCACAATGGTGTTTAAACTCATAGATCACAATGTTTCCCTTCACATTAATCAATGGTACTGTTTGTCGATAGTATGGCAATAGTGTCTATTTTACTAGAAAGTCACTTTCAATTATATTTATGAACCTTTACATACATTTAGATATTCATAATCTATCTAATATATCAGATTGGTGACAATATTTCTCTTCAGTGCAGAGTAACTAGTTGCAGTCAGGTACTATAATCTGCCTAACGCGGCGATCGGTACACTGACTGCTGTTACCTCTTTCCCGTAGTCTGTTTGGCTGATGTAGTTTCTGTCCGGCTCTTCTGAAGTCCTGAGCTCAGTAACTGGCGTCTCACGTGGTTTATTCTGCCAGCACTTGGCGTCCCATACGCCAGTCTCTGTATGGATTTCTGATCAGATCGAGGGACTATTTAATTTCTTATGGAAACACTTCACAAAAAGACCTTGAATGTCCGTAGATTATAGAACTTAGGGGTTGCAGGTATAGCTGTCGAACACCAGACACCTTTTGAAGTCTTGACCGACTCCTTCCTCAGTGGTTACCTGCATTTGGATCCCCTACCCCTCTTTTTAGTCCTCTTAAGGGCGAATACAAAAACACAAAATGGATTTATTTCATTATTTCTCTTCTGTTTGGGTTTTTAACTAATATAAATCGATCTCATTCAACTAATATTGTTCCAAATATCTCAATTTATGTCTTTTATATCAACATATGATTATACTAGCTCCAAATGATGTATTTCGTTAGCACAGTGTTGCTGTCTTAGGCTCCATTCAGACGTCCGTAGTGCATTGCGGTTCTGCAAATTGCGGATCCAAAATACACCCGGCCGGTACCCCCATAGACATTCCTATTCTTGTCCGCAATTGCGAACAAGAATAGGACATGCTCTATTTTTTTTTTCGTAGCTGAGGACCGAAGATCGGGGACGCGCTCCGGAAATGCGGATGTGGACAGCACACTGTTTGCTGTCCACATCTCTTCCGGCCTCAGAGAATGAATGGGTCTGCACCCGTTCCGCATAATTGATCTGGTTAGGCCACGCCCCCTCCACTCCTCAGCCGACAGGGATTGAAAAAATGAAGGTAAAAATCAACTTCTGTCAGCTGCAAGAGTGGGATGGATGGTGACTTTCTCCCTGCAGATCCCACTCAGACAGTACAGTGCATCTGTCTTAGAGTGAGCTGTTTAAAATAACATGCGCCTGATCTAGTAAAGGCCCCTGTGGAGGTAGCTGTCAAGGGGGTGGTATGCTGTGAAAGTCACCGTTAAAGGGGAAGGCTGCTGTAAAGGTCAAAGTTAAGGAGTGGGCTGCTGTGGAGGTCCAATTTTAAGGGACGGGGCACTGTGGGAGGTCAGTGTTAAGGGGTGGGGGGCTGTGGAGGTCACTGTTATAGTGGATAGTGTTGATATCTTTTAACAACACATTCAAACATTAAATTAAATAGATTAAATATACCCGAGCAAAGCCGGGTCCTTCAGCTAGTTCTATATATAAAACAAGAGACTAGCTGCAAATGTCTCAGCAGTTCAACAAGATGCAGATGGTGATATATTAGACCGCTCTTTAATATTGAGACACAGTAATTCTATGTATAAAGTAACAGAGTAACTGGGAATGTGGCAGCAGTTCAACAAGAGTTTCAACAGTTTTTGAGATTCAGTTTCAGATAAATGAAGGACAGGATGTTAGAGACAGCAGACAAATGGTCAATGGTGTTCTGTAGTACAACAGAGGTAATGTCATGGGATGTAATGTATAGTTGTTAATCATTAGCATAAAGATGAAACCAAAAAACAAATCTACTGATAGCATGTCTCATAGGGGCTGTGTAGAGAGAATAGATAAGAGGATCTGGGATTGAACCCTGATGAACCCCAATAGCAAAAGGGAGAGGAGAAGAAATAGAATCAATGAATATTAAATTAATAACTGTACTTAAATAACATAACAACTATTGCCATCTAACTAAAGCTTATACATGTACGTATAGTATGTATAGTATTTATAACTAGATTTAAAAAAAACTTTTTTTGTCCTGTAGTCATCATAGATATCAAGAAAAAGCATAGAATTTTTCTTTCCATTTTTATCTAATATAAAGCATACCATCTAAACCTACAAACAATATATGCGTACCCAGATCACAAAAATGCAAGCAACCATATGTAAGCAAAAATAGAATCTTTATTGAAACAACTCAATAAAACACATATAATGGAGTCATACAAAATTCCATGGGGTGACACAAACATAAGAGAGGAACTACTGGGAAAAAGGGGGAAGGGGCCAGTAGATATTAATATACATAGGAGGAGCAGCAGATACCATAAATATAGTTAGCATAAAGGTATGTATAAGGTAATCACCCCAAATTTTCTTACAAAGTATGGGGAAAGAAAACACAGAAAAAGGGTTTCCACATAATGGCCACTAGCCATGTAAAGTGCATATCAATAGTTCCAAGGAAAACCAGAAAACACATGTAGCTACTCACTCAGTCATGAAAACGGAATGACGGCTGCATCACCCATCCCAGTACATATTTTATCTAAAGGACGAGTAAGGGGTCCATATGGGTGCTGTCAATGGATATTTGTCTTTTTTATTGTTTTTAAGTGTTTTTAACGTCCTCATGTCTTTTCTTTCTTCTCATTTTAGTGGCATAGACGTTATGGCTATATATGCAGAATTCAAGATGGAACCTGGGACAATATGAACTTTGCATACATATATATTTTTGTTTTCTTATTTCTCATTCTCCATATTTTAACATTTCAGTCCTGACCAGAAGCCATTAGGGAAAGGGATTTGTTTGGATAGGAATACTTATGACACTTATAGAGTACGTATTTCCACATTATTGATCCACAATAATATATTGGGCATGTCTATTTTATTAACTATTACATGAGATACATTGTTCGTTAATATTTTGACTTTGTAATTTTTCTTTTATGGTTTTGTTTATGGTTGATTTATTGGAACATAGTCACTTTTGAGTTTATTCATTTTACACTATACAGTGTTTCAATAACTTTTCACACACCTTAGTGTACTTAGATAGGGATGTGCTCATGTTTATTATTGTCAATTTTTTTTATTGATTAGCTGTTGTAAAAATTTGGCACGGTGGGTTTTTGTATGGTAAGTTTATCACTATTTTCCCATCACGTGTGCCACATTTGACTTATTTTATTGCATTAATGTGCTGGTCTCTTATTACTAATAGACCAACACATTAGAGTTGAGCGGACACCTGGATGTTCAGGTTCGACGGGTTCGGCCGAACTTCACAAAAAAGTTCGAGTTCGGGACCCGAACTTGACCCCGAACCCGAATCCCATTGAAGTCAATGGGAACACGAACTTTGGAGCACTAAAATGGCTCTAAAAAAGTTATGGAAAGGGCTAGAGGGGCTGCAAATGTCATCAAAATGTGGTTAAGAGCATGGCAAGTGCTCTGCAAACAAATGTGTATAGGCAAATGACTTAAAATAACAATAATAAATAATCTTAAACTAGGAGGATGAGGGTAGTGGGGTAGTAACGCTGAGAATGGCGTTATCGGCATTCGCCATATTGGTGGAGTACTCAAAACAGTGCAACAAGGCACACAGGTCTCGCATGGAGGCCCACTCATTGGTGGTGAAGTGGTGCTGTTCCACAGAACGACTCACCCGTGTGTGATGCAGCTGAAACTCCACTATCGCCTGCTGCTGCTCGCACAGTCTGGCCAGCATGTGCAAGGTGGAGTTCCGCCTTGTGGGCATGTCGCATATGAGGCGGTGAGCAGTAAGGCCGAAGTTACGCTGCAGTGCTGACAGGCGAGCAGCAGCAGGGTGAAAACGCCGAAAGCGCGCACAGACGGCCCGTACTTTCGGGGTAATTTTTAAGGGACCTCTGCACCACCAAATTCTGCACATGCGACAGTCAAGGGATGTGCGTCGAACCGGCTAGTCCCAGAGCTTTTTTATCTATGTATACTCTCCAACATGTGTAGGAGTCAGGTTTTACTAACTACGTGTCCATGTAGGTCCGCATTTATTGCTATATGCCTCTGACATATCGTCTAATTCTATCTGTGTCCATGCCACTTTATTATTAGATACTGGTGTCCATTTGTTTTGTATATTTAAAGTTTTAATATTTTCTATTGTCCGCGAGTCCGTGTTTTACAAAACGCCTTAAATTCATTTTGAATTTGACTTAGATTTGGATTTTTTCTTCCCCCTTCCGCAGTGGGTACATTACCAGCTCTGCTGTCACCATTTTTCTTTGCCAGTAAATATGATTTGTAGGGATCACATGACTGTCATGTGATCGCACCATCTACGACGCATGTGCTCCGAAGACGCGGCGGCCATGTCTGGGTCTGGCAGTGCGTCCTTCAGCATTACATAGTGAGGAGCATGACTCTTTGCACTTTGGGGTGATGACCTTATACATACCTTTATGCTAACTATATTTATGGTATCTATTGCTCCTCCTATTTATATTAATATCTACTGGCCCCTTCCCGCCTTTTCCCAATAGTTCCCCCTTATGTTTGTGTTAACCCATGGAATTTTATGACTCCATTATATGTGTTTTATTGAGTTGTTTCAATAAAGATTCAATTTTTGCTTACATATGGTTGCTTGCATATTTGTGATCTGGGTACGCACATATTCTTTGCAGGTTTAGCTGGTATACATATATGTGACGGTATTAGGTCATCTTTTTAGGTATTTAATATAAAGCATAGCAACTAGATGTATGGTGCCACCTACTCATTTATTTTAAGTGATATTATGTATTTACAGCATGTATGGACAGCAAATAAATGATGTTGTAGAACATAAATGTTCTAAGATTACCTAGCAAAAACTCTGGAGACAATATCCATGGCAACCATCACACTATGGTGTCAGAATTGCTTCACAGAAAGGTTATATAAGTATAGAGGTTTTAACATACAATTTATAAGACAATATACTGTATTTTTAAAGAAGTTTCTAGGGGATATTATTTTATTTTTTAGAAACATTAATCCATGTTCACCCTTGAATCCCCCACCACTGTTCTAAAACTGGTCTTGTCCCTGCTGCTTATCACTTCCTGTTCCCCACTTGGCATGCCAGGAAATGCCTGCTGAGTCAGTCATTGTCCATAGCTTTGACCTACTTCAGTCAGCAATTGGCACGTTCTGCCATGTTAAACCAGGTCCAGGAAGTGAAGAACAGCGGGTCCAGACAAGCTTTGGAATAAAAGTGATGTGGATCAGGGATTTCAACTTATTTTTAATTTCTAATCCTTTGTGGCCTAATTTATTTCCCCTGAAAATCTTGTTAAAGAGTGTTTCCATCTTTGAGGCCTTTCTGGTACAAATACCCCACCGCCCACTCCCAAAATCTGTCCTAGCTGGACCTGCAGAGGGAAACATACTTACCTGCTCTCTACTGCTGGGACCTGGCGCATTCACTCTCCCACTGCTGCTACAGCACTAAACTGCTCATGGGTTAACATCCAGGTTGACAGGCACTGTAGCTAGGGGCGTTGCTAGGGTCTGAAAACAAGCCCACTGTGTTGAAATTGCACATTAAAGGCATGCTTAAAGGGGTATTCTGATTTACGCAGTCATTATATAATACAACATTCAGTAATTTTCCAACATCTGTTATGTTTCATTTCCTCGCCACTGCAGAAATATTTGCTTGGGTCCTTTAATAGTTCGCAGATGCAACTTCATTAGCAGAGGTGCAATGAATGCAGTGGAGCCCCATATGTAGAAAGATTCGGTGACCTGTTTTAGACATATGTCTGGTAGCCCACTTGTTCATTTTGGTGGTGAGCTGACCCATTGTAGTGCGTCGTTCCACCCTCGCACACCTTCGTAGCCAACGTTTACTTCTCAAATCAATGGCCCATAGTGCTCCACAGTTTTCATGCTTTTTGTCCACTCACGATACACTTTCACCATAGCAGCACACAAACAGTTCACAAACTGCTATGTTTCAGAAATACTGCCACCCTTGCCTCGAAAGCCAATAATCATCCTTTGCGCAACCCTAATAAATCTCCCCTTTTACCTATGACAGCAACACAGGATATGTGTACAGACAGCCTAATGCACACCTTTTATACCCACCAAGCCAGCTCATGACATGTGACTTCCTTCATGTACTATGCACTGGAGACGTTGAAAGTAGGAAGTGGTCTTATAATGTGACTCAACCATGTACAAGTTCACTGCAAATTTTTGGGGATTATCATTGTTATTTGCATTACTGCATGAAAAACGTATAATATTTATCACCAAAACTGCAGCAAAGTCATGAATCTGCTAATAGGAAACTTTTGCACAACATGCAAAGCATTACCGGGGGTTCTCATTTCAGACAAATCCTTTAAAATAAAAGTTACTCATTAGATGATCACCAGAGGTTAAATTGGCAGCTGCTGTCTTTTCCCAGCCATTATAGGGGAAAACACTTCTAAAATGGTTAATTACCGAGTGGAATTCTCAGACATTTCCTATTGTGATTGGATGGAGGCAAGTAGTGTAGAGCAGCAGGAACCCTGCACCACCAGAATAGCAGTAGGCTGGGTGATTTTCCATTTTTGCATTTTCAGTTTTTACTCCCTGCCTTCCTGGAGCCATAACTTTTTTATTTTTCCATTCACATAGCTGTATGAGGGCTTGTTTTTCCAAATGGGGTAGAACTGAAAAAAAATGCAGTTCTGCCACAGTTTTATGGGTTTTGTTTTTACAGCATTCCTTATGTGGTAAAACTAACCCATGACTTTCATTCTCTGGGTCAGTATGATTACAAACAATACAATTATTATTATTTTTTTTCATCACCATATTTCCATCACCCCCATAACTTTTTTTTATAGTTATGTCTATGGAGCTGTGTTGGGGATCATTTTTTGTGGGACGATCTGTCGTTTTTATTTAAACAATTTTGGAGTGTGTGTCTTTCTGATCACTTTTTGTTCAAAATTATTTTGAGAGGTAAAGTGAGGAAAAAAAAATGGAAAATCGACCATTTTTTTCCCCCATTATGACTTTCACTGTATGGGATAAATACAGTTATATTTTAATAGTTTGGGCACTTCAGAACATGACAATAACTGATTTGTGTCTTTGTTTATTGTTAATCTGTTTTTATTTTAATT
The DNA here is from genome assembly GCF_014858855.1 of Bufo gargarizans. Lineage (NCBI taxonomy): Eukaryota > Metazoa > Chordata > Amphibia > Anura > Bufonidae > Bufo > Bufo gargarizans. Next base: position 207,596,069 of record NC_058084.1, on the reverse strand, counting down.
ATAGTGAAAGGGGTGTGTTTTAAATTTTTACATATTTTTAACTTTTTTTAACCTTAATTATAAAATAATAACATACATAGCGGAAAGAAAACAGGGTATACAAATATATAACCATATAGGTACATGTTACAAGGTTAACATGCATATTGACCAATATGCGAAAGTCCATTGAGCTACATTTCCCATTATACATGGGTCCGAACACTGAAGGCCTAGGGTTCAGGTGAACTAAAGAAAGATCTCATAATCTCCTAAAAGTCTTCCATGCTTTAGAATTAGCCAGGAATTTGGTGATTGAGGGGTTTTCCTAAGCAGAGATCTCAAATATGTACAGCTAGTTAACTCTGTGAATCCATTGTTCAACAGAAGGCATTTCAGTGGATAACTAGCATGTCGGAATAAGGAGCCGGGCAGCAATAATAAGCATTTTAAATAGATAAGAAGGTGGTGGGACAGAGTTGGTAGGTAAGAGCACCAGAAGAGCTAATAACAAGGGCACAGACGAGTTGCATATTTTGTTAATCTGGCTGAAGATCTCAAACCACCAAACCTGAACAAAGGGGCAAGTCGACCATACATTGTAGAAGGAGCCCCTGTCTGACACCTCCAGCATCTATCAGAAGCAGTTGCACTGTACAAACATGTAACGTCTGGCGTTTTGTACCACCTTGAGAAAAACTTGTAACCGTTCTCCCATATTCTCACAAAAAAGGAAGAATAGTGAAGAGAGAAAAAGTTATCTCCACTGGTGTAAATATATATTCAAATCACTCTCCCAAAAGCCAACAAATGTGGGTGTCGCAAAAGGTGCTGAGAATCTAAGTCTCCTGTAGAGTTGAGCGATAAGTTTAGTTGGTGGGGCAGGGCTAAAGTTCAGGCTTTAAAACCAAGTAAGTGGACAAACAAGATTTCCTTTGGATATATATTGGGGTAAATAAGAATGTAAACAGGAAAATAAAACAGGGAGGTACTTACAATCAGGTAAGAGTCTAACAAGTTCACGTGCATCAAGAACATCTTCACTGTCAGTAAACAAACAGGTAATAGGGATCTCTATAAGAGCTCCTGGGGCTCTAGCAAGTACGTCTTAATTGAAGTAAATGGGAAGGAAGAAGGATCTCGTCATGCGATTTTTAACCATCTCCAAGACAAAAGTGTGGCCCTGACCAGTGGATTAAGATAATTCGCAGCAACACAATTGTCCTCTCTAGAGATGGCCTTATGGTTTGCCCGGCGGTCGGTTTGCGGCGAACTTTGCTCGTTTGCGGTTCGCCGACAGGCAAACATATGGCGATGTCTGCCGGCGCCATATTCTTTTACATTGTAAAAAACTTTGACCCATGACACATCCATCAGGTGGTACAGGACAGCCAATTGAGACGTTTCAGCACAAGGAAATAACCCCTACCTTATCAATAAACCTGATCTGGCAGACATTTTACATTCAGTCTTTTGCCAGTGTAGGGAGAGGTTGCTGTGTGGAGCAGGGACAGACTGTTAGGGACACCAAACGCTAGCTAATAGGGCCACAAAAGTCCTTTTAAGGATGGGTATAGCTGTGCTATTGATAGGTGTGACTTAAAGAGGGGTGTGATATACTTATAATATACTTTCTAACATAGAAAGTACAGTATATTATAGTGCATTTGTATTGTGCAGCAGTTGTGTGCATTTGTGCTGCAATACTACAGCTATACAGAGAGGCAAATGCTCTTGGAACAAATCATTTTAACTGGTGTGATATACTAGTTGCACTAGTTGATTGAGGCAGGGGTGTGAAATACCAATAATATACTTTCTATATAGTGCATTTGGGTAGTGCAGCATTTGTTTGCTATTCTGCTGCATTACCGCAGCTACAAAGAGTGACAAACGCTATTGGAACAAATTATTTCAACTGGTGTAATATACTAGTTGCCCCCCAAAAAAAACTGATTGATGCAGGGTTGTTATATACCAATAATATACTTTTTAGATACTGCATTTGAGTAGTGCAGCATTTGTCTGCGGTTTTGCTGCGTCACCGCTAAAGATGTCGCGAACATAAAATCTTCTGTTCGCGAACGCGAATTTTCGCAAATGTTCGCTAATGGGTGAACCACCATTGACTTCAATAGGCAGGTGAATTTTAAAACCCACAGGGACTCTTTCTGGCCACAATAGTGATGGAAAGGTTTTTTCAAGGGGACTAACACCTGGACTGTGGCATCCCGGAGGGGGATGGCAAAACTCCCATGGAAAATTACGTAGTTGACGCAGAGTCGGGTTTTAATCCATAAAGGGCATAAATCACCTAACATTCCTAAATTGTTTGGAATAACATGCTTTAAAACATCAGGTAGGATGTTGTATCGATCAGGTAGTGTAACGGTTACGCCCGCTTCACAGTGACAGACCAAACTCCCTGTTTAACGCACCGCAAACAGTCAATTTGCACAACTGCAAACTCCCCATTTGCACAAGGTTGGATACCAAGCTAGCCATGTCCAATTCCTTGTCCTCACTGATGTCATTGAAGGTCTCTTCCTCCACCCAGCCATGTACAACACCGAGGTTCCCCGAAAGGTCACAACAAGCCCCCTGGAACGCCTGCTGTGTTTGGTCTTCTACCTCCTCAAAGCCACCTTCCCCCTCTGACTCCTCTTCTTCAGACTCCTCTCTCTGCGTTGCCTCTCTGCGTTATTATAAGGTGTGTTAAGTAGTACTATTCCTATCAGTTTAATCCCTGTTATGTATGGAATAGATTTTAGGAACCGGGAGATGGAAAAAGATGCTTGGTTGGTCCTTCTACTTCCAATTTGGGGCACTGCGTGTGCAATCGAATGTGCCACCAGATATGAGTGGTGTGTTAAGTAGTACTATTCCTATCAGTTTAATCCCCGTTACGTCTCCTATCAGGGGACGTGTATATAGAATCGATTTTAGGAACCGGGAGATGGAAAAAGATGCTTAGTCGGTCCTCTTAATTCCAATTTGAGGCACTGCGTGTGCGCTGTGTAATGTACTGTGCAATCCCAATTTGTGTGGTGTGTTAAGTAGTACTATTCCTATCAGTTTAATCCCTGTTCCGTTCACTAGTATTATTATTGTTAATATAAGGTGTGTTAAGTAGTACTATTCCTATCAGTTTAATCCCTGTTACGTCCCCTTTGAGGGGACGTGTATGGAATAGATTTTAGACAACCGCAAAGAGTTGTCAATAGTTGACACACTCATGACAAATTTTATTCCTCTATGCGTCAATCTTGGTGTAGTGATGACTGTGCTCGTGCGCACGTTTGGGAATTGTAGGCGATGTTTTTTTCAAAGCCTATGGTCGTGCTGAGGTAGTTCAGTGACAGTTAAGTGACCCAGAAAACAATGATTCTGCAGTGTGGGCCCATTGTTGGCCTAGTAGGATTTAATGATCACCTTAGATGATCACAAATAAAATTAATGTTTTTTCTATGCAAAATTATCCAGCCGATCGATTTTGGTCTGTTCACAATGAAGCAACGACCTTATCATCTGGGGTGTGCCAACATTGCCATTGCCAACACACTCATAGAGGTGGTCGCTTCATTGTGATACGCAAGCCCCTTCACCACAACAAGGTAACGATCACGAAGGGGAATTGACACATGTATGTGCCTTTTTTTGTTTGGTTTTTGAAACCACAGTGCAGCACCAGAGGCCATTAAAATTAGGCATGTACACATGCCTGAAAAATTAGGTATTGTTGCAGCCACTGCTGTAGTAGCGGCCAGAAAAATTGATGTTTCCCAGGCAGAAAGTGCCCTAAAACATTGCGGCTTGCACCCTAGTTGGTGGTGGATAAGTCACGCAAGTCATCCAGCATTCAGAGATAAAATACAGCAGCGTGTGGACCATTTTTACCCCAAGACAGCTCATCTCAGTCATCAGGCCTTTATTAGTTGAATGTATCGCCCACTGTCAGTCCCTTCGGGATCCATCCCTCATTCATCCTAATAAAGGTGAGGTAATGTAGACTTTTTTGACCTAGGAGACTTCTCTTCTCAGTGACAATACCTCCTGCTGCACTGAAGGTCCTTTCTGACAGGACACTTGAAGCGGGGCAGGCCAGAAGTTCTATCGCAAATTGGGATAGCTCAGTCCACAGGTCAAGCCTACACACCCAGTAGTCAAGGGGTTCATCGCTCCTCAGAGTGTCGATATCTGCAGTTAAGGCGAGGTAGTCTGCTACCTGTCGGTCAAGTCGTTCTCTGAGGGTGGACCCCAGAAGGGCTGTGGCGATGCATAGGATTTAAAAAGCTCTGCATGTCCTCCATCAACACCACGTCAGTAAAGCGTCCTGTCCTTGCCCGCGTGGTCGTGGTAGGAGGAGGATTACTTTCTCCTCTTCCCCTGTTAGATTCCCGTTGTGCTGTGACATTACCCTTATACGCTGTGTAAAGCATACTTTTTAAATGTATTTTGGAACTGCTGCATCCTTTCCGACTTCCGGTAATTCGGTAACATTTCAGGCACTTTGTGCTTATACTGGGGGTCTAGTAGCGAGGCCACCTAGTACTTGTCATTCTCCTTCAGCCTTTTTATACAAGGGTCCCTCAACAGGCACGACAGCATGAATAACCCCATTTGCACAAGGTTGGATGCCGAGCTCCTCATGTCCCGTTCCTCGTCCTCACTGATCTCACTTAAGGTCTGTTCTTCCCCCCAGCCATATGCAACACCATGGGTAACAGATAGGTGACAATGAGCACCCTGGGATGCCTGCTGTGGTTGGTCTTCCTCCTCCTCACAGCCACATTCCTCCTCTGACTCCTCTTCCTCAGACTCCTCTTCCAGCGTTGCTGCAGGTCCAGCAAGCGATGCTGATAAGGCTGTTTCTGGTGGTGATGATGGTGACCACAACTCTTCCTCTTCACGCTCATCTACGGCCTGATCCAGCACTCTTTGCAGGGCACGCTCCAGGAAGAAAACAAATGGGATGATGTCGCTGATGGTGCCTTCGGTGCGGCTGACTAGGTTTGTCACCACCTCAAAAGGACGCATGAGCCTACAGGCATTGCGCATGAATGTCCAGTAACGTGGAAAAAAAATTAAGCGCAAAGCGTTGTACGATCAGATTATACACATGTGCCATGCACGGCACATGTGTCAACTTGCCCAAATTCAATGCCGCCAACAAATTGCTTTCGTTGTCACACACTACTTTGCTGATCTCCAGTTGGTGCAGAGTCACTGATCCACCTGTGCGTTCAGGGCGGACAGGAGTGCTGGTCCGGTGTGACTCTCTGCTTTCAGGCAAGTCAACCCCAAGACGGTGTGACACTGTCGTATCCAGGATGTGAAATAGTCCCTGGGGAGCTAGGTGGGTGCCGTTGATGTGGAGCAAGACGCAGGTTATGGAAGAGGATGGAGTAGGAGGAGTAGAGGAGGTGGCAGCAGGCCTGCCTGCAAGTCATGGCAGTGTCACCAACTCCTCTGCAGAGCAACGCATTCCATGCTTGGCAGCCGTGAGCAGGTTTACCCATTGCGCAATGTAGGTGATATACCTGCCCTGACCGTGCTTTGCAGAGCAGGTATCAGTGGTCAGATGGACCCTTGCCCCAACACTGTGTGCCAGACATGCCATGACTTCCTCTTGCACAATCGAGTACAGGTTGGGGATTGCCTTTTGTGCAAAGAAATTTTGGCTGGGTACCTTCCACTGTGGTGTCCCAATAGCTACAAATTTTTTAAGGCCTCAGACTCCACCAGCTTCTATGGTAAAAGCTGGCTGGCTAAGAGTTCAGACAAGCCAGCTGTCAGACGCAGGGCAAGGGGGTGACTTTGTGACATTGGCTTCTTACGCTCAAACATATCCTTGACAGACACCTGACTGTGGGCAGATGAGCAGGAACTGCTCAAGGCGAGAGGCGGAGTGGCGGGTGGTTAAGAGGGGGTAAGGAGGACAGCAGTGGTTGACGTGGCTGAAGATGCTGGACCAGGAGGAGGATCGTGGCTTTGAGTTTGTGTGTTGTTTTTCCTAATGTGTTGATCCCATAGGCGTTTGTGATGTGAGATCATGTGCCTTCGCAAAGCAGTTGTACCTAGGTGGGTGTTGGATTTCTCACGACTCAGTTTCTTTTGGCACAGGTTGCAAATGGCATTGCTGTTATCAGAGGCAGACACACAAAAAAAATGCCACACTGCTGAGCTTTGCAATGACGGCATTCTGGTGGTGGCAACAGCATGCGTTGATTGGCATGCTGTCTGGCTGACCACGGGTGCCGATACATGCTGTCTGACTGTGCCACTAGCTCCTTGTGACGACCTCCCCCTGGTTCCAACTCGTCTCCTCCTCCTCTCTGTCTCCCCATCTGAACTTTCCCCTGTTCTTCTTCTCTTCGAGTGGGCACCCACGTGACATCCACGGACACATCGTCATCATCAACCACTTCACTTGTATCTGACAACTCAGCAAAGGAAGCAGCGGGTACAACATCATCATCATCACACCGTACGTCCATCTGTGTAATGCTGCCTGACAGACATATTCCTGTTATCTACATCCTCTTGCAATAATGGTTGCGCATCACTCATTTCTTCCAACTGATGTGTAAATAACTCATCTGACAGATCAAGTGAAGCAGCTGTGGTGCTAGTGTTGGTGGCGAGTGGTAACTTGAGAGGTGCCCAAAGCTGAGCTGGAGGAGGATGGTGCGTCAAGGTTCCGAGCGGAAGCTGTAAAAGATTGGGTGTCCTGTGTTAGCCAGTCAACTATGTCCTCAGAACTTTTCGAGTTCAGGGTACGTGGTCTCTGAACACTGGGCATTATTCTAGGGCCAAAGGGAATCACAGCACCACAACCACGACGGCCCCTGCGGGGTGGCCTGCCTCTGCCTGTCATTTTTTTGGGGATTAGTTGTACTATACATGCAAGCTACTGTGACACCAGATATGAGTTGCGTTGAAGTGACACTATGGACTTGCAGCTGGGCCTTAAACACACAAACACACGTGCAACTGACTGCTATTTCTTCACTGTCAAAATTGTTGTTTTTCTTTAAATGGAATCGAATGTGACACCAGATATGAGTTGCGCTGGTGACACTATGCACTGCACTGGGCCTTAGACACACAAACACGTGTGTGCAACTGACTGCTAGTTATTCAGTCAAATTTTTATTTTATTTTTAATATAATCAAATGTGACACCAGATATGAATGGTGCTGAAGTGACACTATGCACTGGCACTGGGCCATAAACACACAAACACGTGTGTAACTGACTGCTAGTTATTTACAGTCAAAATTGTTTAAATGTAATCGAATGTGACACCAGATATGAGTTGTGCTGGTGACACTATGCACTTGCAGGGCTGTGAGCCTGACACAAACGCTGGCAGGCAGGCAACTGCAATTTTATTACACAGGAAAAAAAAAAAAAGCAGACTGATGTTCTAGCCCTAAAAAGGGCTTTTTGGGGTGCTGTCCTTACAGCAGAGATCAGATGAGTCTTTCAGGACTGTAGCGGACACTGAATACACTAGCCTAGCTATCGATTTCCCTATTAAATCAGCAGCAGCTACACTGTCCCTTCTCTCACTAAGAATGCAGCTTCCGAATGAATCTAAAATGGATGCTGTCCAGGAGGTGGGAGGATCTGGGAGGGAGGGTCTGCTGTGGATTGGCTGGAATGTGTCTGCTGACTGTGAGGTACAGGGTCAAAGTTTATTCAATGATGATGTATAGGGGGCAGACAGAACATCGCATATGTTCGCCCGCCGCGGCGAACGCGAACAAGCTATGTTCGCCGGCGAATAGTTCGGGACATCTCTAGTCACCACATCTACACAGAGTGACAAACACTATTTGTAGAAATAATTTCTACTTGTGTGATTTACCAGTTGCCCCCCCAAAAAAACTGATTGAAGCAGGGATTTTATATACCAATAATATACGTTCTATATAGTGCATTTAGGTAGTGCAGCATTTGTCTGCGCATTTGCTGCGTTACCGCATCTACACAGAGTGACAAACGCTATTGGAACAAATAATTTCTACTGGTGTGATATACCAGTTGCCCCCCCCAAAAAATGATCTAGGCAGGAATGTGAAATGCCAATAATATACTTTCTATATAGTGCATTTAGGTAGTGCAGCATTTGTTTGCTATTCTGCTGCGTTACCGGAGCTATACAGAGTGACAAATGCTATTGGAGCTAGGGTTGTTTCGATGCCTCCTCCTCCCATTGTATGCATGGTCACATGCTGGAGGTTACTGGGAGATAGCTTTGAGTCGGACCTTGCGCTCCTGTAATTCGCCCACTGGCTCCTGGTATTGCCCATATGGCCCAAGTAAGTTTAGCGTTAGGTCCCGAGCTACTTGAGAAACCTTGGGGCGGTGCTTGGGCTCAGACTTGTCCTCACGTAGGATATGTTGGCTAATCTTTCAATTTTAATACCAGTTTGAGGGCTTAGTAAGACCGCAGAGTGCACCTGTCTTTGTTATTGTTGTATTATATATACGGTTTATCACATCCACATATTTGCTATTCTGTGTAGGATGTCCATTGTGGTATTTGTGGTCCACTGCAGGCATCCTCCATTGTATGCATTTTTGCTGGGGATTGCCATTAGCAGCGGACCACAAGTGCAGAATCTGCCCCCCGGTATAGATGCCCCACTGCATATGGGGTTGAGCACTTCCTGCTTTTTAATACCATACCAATTTGTAGTTTGTATTTTGAATTCTTTGGAGGTGTAGAAACTCTTAGTCTGAATGTGCCTTTATTTCCATCCACAGGCAGCATTATGGTGCACATGTGAGGCCCGGGCTACATCAGCCAGTCTTGGGTGGGGCTCAGAGCTCTCTGCCTCCTCCCATTGTATGCATGGTCACATGCTGGAGGTTACTGGGAGATAGCTTTGAGTTGGACCTTGCGCTCCTGTAATTCGCCCACTGGCTCCTGGTATTGCCGATATGGCCTAGGTAGGTTTAGCGTTAGGTCCCGAGCTACTTGAGAAACCTTGGCGTGGTGCTCGGGCTCAGACATGTCCTCACGTAGGACATGTTGGCTAATCTCTCAATTTTAACACTAGTTTGAGGGCTTAGTAAGACCGCAGAGTGGTCTTTGTTTTTGTTGTATTGTATATTCCGTTTCGATACCATAAAAAAGTATTGCGATACCAAATCGATACCACGCCCAAAAAATGAAATGCCAAAAAAAGCTGCATGCATTCCACATTTTATGGAAAATCCGGTCCATAATAGAACAGTCCTTTCCTATTTTTTGAGGGGACAAGGTGACAAAATAAAATAAAAGGCGAATCGCGCAGTTGTTCTTTTCTTTTTTTTTCTTTTACAGTGTTCACCGCCGAAAGATATTTTTTTATATTTTGGACTTTTCGGACGTGGCGATATGTAATATATTATTTATTTATTGTTTATATATTTTATGTGTAAAATTGCAAAAGGGGGTGATTTGTACTAGTTTTTAATAGTTTATTTAATAACTATTTCCCCCTAGGGGTAGAACCTGGGATCTTTTCATCCCTTGTCCTATTCACCCTAATAGAGCTATATTAGGGTAAATAGGACTTTAGACTGTCCCTGCTGCCCTGTGCTCTATGCACACAGCAGCAGAAAGCTGACCATGGCAGCCAGGGCTTCAGTAGCGTCCTGGCTGCCATGGTAACCGATCAGAGCCCCAGGATTATACTGCTGGGGCTCCGATCACAACTGCCACTGCCACCAATGAGAGGAGGTTAGGGGACTCTGTGGCCACTGCCACCAACAATTTTAATACTGTGGAGGGGGGTGGAGGGCACACTGGGCCACCAATGTTTTTAACCCCTTAGGGATGCATGACGTACCGGTACGGCATGTTTCCCGAGTCCTTTAGGACCCATGACGTACCAGTACGTCATGGCTTTAAATCGTGATTCCGGCGCCGCGGGGGTTAATTGGAACGGGATGCTGGCTGAAATCATTCAGCCGGCATTCTGTAGCAACGCGGGGGGGGGGGGGTCATTTGACCCCCCCTTCCCCCCCGTATCGGCGATCGCAGAAAACTGCAGGTCAATTCAGACCTGCGGTTGTCTGCGTTTCCAGTCCATTCGGGTCTCCGGTGACCCGATGAACCGGAAAAAGACTGATCACCAATCACAGTCCATGCATTTGGAGAGGCGGTGCTGGCCCTGGTGCTGAATGCCGCTGTCTAGGGTGCTGATTGGTGCAGGGGAGAGAGGCGCGAGATTCAAACTTCCTGCGCTCCTCTCTCCCCTCCTCTTCCTGTTCTGCACGAGCACCCTGCAGCACCGTTCAGCACCTGCTCCTGAGTCCACCCTAAACGCCATCCATTATCCTCCTGCACCCATCGCCATCCAGGTAGGTTAGGGTCAGTGAGGGAGAGGCACCATTAGGCAGGGAAAGAAGGGAAAAGTTAGTTAGAAAAAAAAAAGGAAATGCACTTTTATCTAAACTTTCTTTGTTCCATCTTTCAGACCCCAGGTCCGCCCCTGCCACTTGCTTCCCACCACCAGCCTCCGACTCCGAGAGCCCTAGTGAGGATGAGGATGACCCCACGTTCCTTTTGTCATCCGCATCCTCCTCATCATCACCTGATGATGAGCCCCCAAGGTGGCGGAGATGCTGCCAGGTGGAGCCAGGGGCCCCACATGCTAGGGATCCTGTGGCCCACCCTAGTACGAGCCGCCCTGGGGTTCGTACTGGTTTCCAGCCCACCAAATAAGCCCACCGGAGCCCCCTGCCAATGAATTTAGCTGGTGTCCCCCAGTGGACTTTGAGCCCGAGATGCCGGATTTTGCTGGCAATCCTGGAATCCAGATTCCCACAGTGGGGTTTACTGAAATTGACTTTATTTATTTTTTTCAGTAACCCACTGGTGAATCTGATGGTGGAGCAGACGAATCTGTACGCCCAACAGTTCGTCGCTAAAAACCCGGGCTCATTTTTGGCTAGACCCAGTGGCTGGACGCCGGTCAGTGCAGCCGAGATGAGGACATTTTGGGGCCTCGTGCTGCATATGGGTCTAGTGCAAAAACCCAGTGTCAGGCAATACTGGAGTGGGGACGTCCTATACCAGACCCCACTGTACAGTATGTTCATGACACGTCCCCGGTTTGAAGCCATCCCGAATTGTCTGCATTATTCCATTAATGCAGCATGTCTCCCCCGAGGTGATCCTGCCTATGACCGTCTGTATAAGATACGGCCGGTCATCGATCACTTTGGGGCCACATTTGAACAGACCTACGTACCTGGAAGGGAGGACGCGGTTGATGAGTCTCTCGTTGCGTTCAAGGGGAGACTCAGTTTCCGCCAATACATTCCCACAAAGCGGGTGCGGTATGGCGTGAAGCTATACAAAATTTGTGAGAGTACCTCAGGGTACACTTACAAATTTTGTGTGTACGAGGGGCGAGATTCCCGGAGTCAACCCCCAGAATGTCCCCCCACTCTGGGTGTTAGCGGGAAACTTGTGTGGGACCTTATGTACCCACTGCTGGATAAGGGTTACCACTTGTACGTGGATAACTTTTGTACCAGCATTCTCTTGTTCAGGTCCCTTGCCGCCAGATCCACGTTCGCTTGTGGGACCGTGCGGAAAAATCAACGCGGCCTCCCTGCCCACCCCCTCCAGGTACCTATCCCCAGGTGTGAGACCCGTGCACTTACCAGTGGAAACCTGTTGCTGGTCAGGTATAAGGACAAGAGGCATGTCCTTATGCTGTCCACAATCTGTGCAAGGTACCACAGCAACGGTCCTCAAGCCCGATTGTATCGTCGACTACAATCGGTATATGGGAGGAGTTGATCTCGCTGATCAAGTCCTCAAGCCATATAATGCCATGCGCAAAACCCGGGCATGGTACAAAAAAGTTGCGGTCTTCTTGGTACAGGTTGCCTTGTACAACTCTTTTGTACTATCCCGAAGCGCTGGCAGCACAGGGACATTCCTCCAGTTCTATGAGGCAGTCCTCAAGGCCCTGATCTTTTCGGACCGGGAAAGAGCAGGCCAGAGTACCTCGGGAACTGTAGGCACCCGGATCGTCCCTGGCCAACACTTTCCAGGTGTGGTCCCCCATACTGGAAAGAAGGGACAAACCCAAAAAAAGTGCAGAGTGTGTCGCAGGAGGGGGATACGGAAGGACACCACTACTCAGTGCTACACGTGCCCCGATCATCCGGGCCTCTGCATTAACGGTTGCTTCAGGGAGTATCACACTTCCATGGAGTACAAAATTTATATCCCAATTTAGGACTGATATCGGATAAAAAAAAAAAAATAACTAGTTCTCAAACTTGAGACACCCCCAAAAAAAAAAAAAAAATGCATTAAAAGTAGACATATTAGGTATCGCCGCATCGGTAATAATGTCCTCCATAAAACTACCCCATGACCTAACCCCCCAGATTAACACGGTCCAGAAAAAAAAAAAAAAAGGGAAAAAAAAGTTTTTTTTGTCACCTTACATAATAAAAAGTTTAATAGCAAGCGATCAAAAAGTCATATAGCCCCCAAAATAGTGCCAATAAAATCATCCTCTCATCCCGCAAAAAATGAGCCCCCCACATAAGATAATCGGATAAAAAAAAAAAAAAATGACACAGACTTTAGAGATACAAAAATATTTGTTTGTATCAAAAAGGATAATAGTCAAAAACCTAACTAAGGCCTCTTTCACACTTGCGTTGTCCGGATCCGGCGTGTACTCCACTTGCCGGAATTACACGCCGGATCCGGAAAAACGCAAGTGTACTGAAAGCATTTGAAGACGGATCCGTCTTCAAAATGCTTTCAGTGTTACTATGGCACCCAGGACGCTATTAAAGTCCTGGTTGCCATAGTAGGAGCGGGGAGCGGGGGAGCAGCATACTTACCATCCGTGCGGCTCCCGGGGCGCTCCAGAATGACGTCAGAGCGCCCCATGCGCATGGATCATGTGATCCATGCGATCACGTCATCCATGCGCCTGGGGCGCCCTGACGTCACTCTGGAGCGCCCCGGGAGTCGCACGGACGGTAAGTATGCTGCTCCCCGCTCCCCACTACAGTTTACCATGGCTGCCAGGACTTTAGCGTCCCGGCAGCCATGGTAACCATTGAGAAAAAGCTAAACGTCGCATCCGGCAATGCGCCGAAACGACGTTTAGCTTAAGGGCGGATCCGGATCAATGCCTTTCAATGGGCATTCATTCCGGATCCGGCCTTGCGACAAGTGTTCCGGATTTTTGGCCGGAGCAAAAAGCGCAGCATGCTGCGCTATTTGCTGCGGCCAAAAAACGTTCCGTACCGGAACGGAAGACATCCTGATGCATCCTGAAGGACGGACTGTCCATTCAGAATGCATTAGGATAATCCTGATCAGTATTCTTCCGGCATAGAGCCCCGACGACGGAACTCTATGCCGGAAGACTATAACGCAGGTGTGAAAGAGCCCTAATTGTAGACTTATTAGGCATTGCCACGTCCGTAAGAATCTCCTCTATAAAAATATCCCATGACCTAACCCCCCAGATTAACATGGTTAAAAGAAAGAAGAAAAAAAAAATTGTGCCAAAAACGCTATTTTTGGCACTTTTCCATTTCAATCCGTTTTTTCCGGTAACAAAACAAGGGTTAACAACCAAACAAAAGTTAAAATTTATTACCCTGATACTGCAGTTTACAGAAACGCCACATTTGTGGTCGTAAACTGCTGTATCAGTAAAAGGGAGGCCGCAAAAGGAAAGGACTGACATGGTTTCTGGACGGACGATTTTGATGGCCTTTTTTATTGACACCATGTCCCTTTTGAAGCCCCCCTGATGCCCCCCTAGAGTAAAAACTCCCTAAAAGTGATCCCATCTAAGAAACTACACCCCTCAAGGTATTCAAAACCGATTATACAAACCTTATTAAAGTTTTAGGTGTTCCTCAACAGTTAATGGCAAATGGAGATGCAATTTCAGAATTTCAACTTTTGGTAACCTTGCCTCACAAAAATGTAATATGGAGCAACCAAAAATCATATTTACCCTAAAAATAGTCCCCAAAAAAATGCCACCTTATCCCGTAGTTTCCAAAATGGGGTCACTTTTAGGGAGTTTCTACTCCAGGGGTGCATCAAGGGGGTTGAAACAGGACACTGTGTAAATAAACCGGTCTATAAAAATCCACCTTCCAAAAACCAAACGGCACACCTTTCACTCTACGCCCCCGCTGTGTGGCCGTACAGTAGTTTACTGACACATATTGGGTGTTTCTCTAAACGGCAGAGTCAGGGCAATAAAGATAGTCTTGTTTGACTGTTAACCCTTGCTTTATTAGTGGAAAAAAATGGGTTAAAATGAAAAATTAGACAAAAAAATAAAATTCTCAAATTTCATCCCCATTTGACAATAACTCTTGTGCAACACCTAAACGGTTAACAACGTATGTAAAATCAGTTTTGAATACCTTCAGGGGTGTAGTTTCTTAGATGGGATAATTTTTGGGTGGCTTCTATTATGTAAGCCTCGCAAAGTGACTTCAGATCTGAACTTGTCCCTAAAAATGTAGTTTTTGTAAATTTCTGAACTTCTAAACTTCTAAGCCTTGTAACATCCCCAAAAAATAAAATATAATTCCCAAAATAATTCAAATATGAAATAGACATATGGGGAATGTAAAGTCATCACCATTTTTGGGGGTATTACTATGTATTACAGAAGTAGAGAAACTGAAACTTTGGGGTAAATTAGGTAATTTTTTGTGCAAAAAAATGTTTTTTTTTCACTACCTTTTACCAGTGTCATGAAGTACAATAATGTGATGAAAAAACAGTCTCAGAATGGCCTGGATAAGTCAAAGCGTTTTAAAGTTATCAGCACTTAAAGTGACACTGGTCAGATTTGCAAAAAATGGCCTGGTCCTTAAGGTGAAATAAGGCTGTGTCCCTAAGGGGTTAAAAAGTGGGTTTTTGAAAATTTCAGAAAAATTTCAAGATTTGCTTCTAAGCCTTGTAACATCCTCAAAAAATAAAATATCATCCCCAAAATGATCCAAACATGAAGTATACATATGGGAAATGTAAAGTAATAATTATTTTTGAAGGTATTACTATGTATTATAGAAGTAGATAAATTGAAACTTAAAATTTTGCTAATTTTTTCAAATTCTGGGTAAATTTGGTATTTTTTTATAAATAAAAAATATTTTTTTTACTCCATTTTACCAGTGTCATGAAGTACAATATGTGACGAAAAAACTCTCAGAATGGCCTGGATAAGTCAAAGCATTTTAAAGTTATCATCACATAAAGTGACACTGGTCCTTAAATGGAGTCCGTCACCTACCTGACCGGTTTCAAACAGGTGACACATGACACAGATGTTACTCGTGTTTAGTTCTCCAGATGCTTCAAAAGGCGGGGGAACTTGGGCACTTTCAGAAAACTCTCCGCCCCTGGGCACTTGCGACACCTCATTAGCATATGATAAAAACGACTTTTGGGCGATTTTAAGCATCTGAAGAACTAAACACGGGTAACATCTGAGTCATGTCTTTGTGCCCCATTGAACAATGTCATCAGTTTGAAAGTTCAGGTAGGTGACAGACTCCCTTTAAGGTGAAAATGAGCCCGGTCCCTAAGGGGTTAAAAACCTCATGCCACACGGTCTCTGCTATTGTATTGTGAGCTGAGCATAGGAAGAGACATGACAAGTGCTAGGGACAGTTTTGCTAAAAGCTTTTAATTGTGTAATATTTGATAGGGAGAGTGTTTAATAGATAAGCAATTCTATTAGGCCTTGATTCTCAAATTGGGGTGAATAAGTTGTCTAATTTCACTGTTATTGGTGTTTCGAACTTGTTTAATAGATAAGCAATTCAATTAGACCTAGATTCTCAAATTGGGATGAATAAGCTTTCTAATTTTACTGTTATTGGGGTGTCCACCTTGTTGAATAGATAAGCAATTCTATTAGGCCTAGATTCTCAAATTAGAGTGAATGAGCCATCTTGTTCTACTGTTAGACAGGTGTCCATCTTGTCTATTACATAGGCAATTTTTTCAGACCTTGATTGGGGTCAATAAGCTGTCTATCTCTACTGTTATTGGGGTGCTCACCTTGTTTAATAGATAAACAATTTTATGTTTTAATCACATTGACACTGAATAACTTATTTTAACTATACAGTTAGTATTACACTACAGTATGCCTAGCAGACAGTTACCAGGGCCCTCCAAAGGAACTTAGTGGCAAAAATGTTGCTGGAGCCAACAAAAGTAGCAGCATAAGAAGGGGGGGGGGGGGAGGTTAGCAGCATCTGCAGCAACAGGCCACAGCTGCCACTGGTTGTGTTTTGACTACCAATCCTGCTGTCCTCGAAAGGTTGACTCGGTCTTCAACATCATCTGAACTGACATCAGACACCCATAGCCAGGAGTCGTGGGTTCCTCTGATGCCATACTTAGTTGGTACGGCCCAGGAACAAGCTCTGTGCCCTCACCTGTTCTGAACCTGCCTCTTTCCTTTGCTGCTACTTCTGCCAGGCAAGTAATGTATGCCGCCGCCTCTGCTCCGCTTTTCAGAAAGTAAGATATTATTCAGGACAATCAGCAGCTACTGGTCAGCCTAGATTTGGAGTAGAGGTCCACTAGCTCCTCTTGTGGTGGCAATAACACGTGGGAGCAGGCGTTACCACAGGTGAGGTCAGGGACACGGCAATGAGACAGGTGAGGATGACATAAGTGACAAGCAGATAGTAGCGGATGATGATGTAGATGACTGCATCTGGGAGCTGGGTGAAGAGGGGGCTTCATCATCATCAAGGGTGAGGATGGCAGCTTGTCTGTGAGACAGGGGCAGGGTTGCAGTGTGCAGCTGAGCCAGCAGGGTGCAAGCGTGGCTGTGAACTAGCAGGGTGAAAGCAGTGTGAGATCTGGAGTAAAACATGCCCGGGTTAGACTGTCTGCCACTCAGGAGCCTACCTGTCCTGAAACAAGTAGTGATGCACGGCTTCATAGAGGCAACAGCATGCAGTCAGCATGGAGTGGTGGGGATAAAATGGTATACTCGCAGGTGTGTGAATTATTCATCAAGTTACTTGGGGACATCAGCGTGACCATATGTTGGATCTGTGGGAAGAAGGTGAAGCATAGACAGGATGCCAATGTTGGCACCACAGCCCTGCATCAGCACATGGAGAGTCACCATGAAGTGGCCTTGGAAAACCGTGGTGGTAATGTAGAGGTACAGCCTAACATATCTCCCATTCTCCCAATGGCCTGCACCCCTTCTCAAGCAGTCAAGTCTCCACCACCTCAGCAAAAAGGAGCTGTGTTTCCTTCTCATCATCTACTGGTCCAAATGCTCCTACTCCTCGTCACACGTTTCATCAGCAAACGACCACCGAGGCGATTGCAAAGAAACAGTATAGTTGTACTCAACCATCGGAGCAGACGTTGAACATGCTCCTGGCTAAGTTGCTGGTACTACAGTCCCTCCCTTTCCATGTGTTTGACTCTGCACATTTCAGAGAACAGATGGCTTGTGCCAAGCTGTTCCAGCCCTGCATGTACCGCAGAAGATAGGCCAGTCCTTGAGCCTGTCGGCATCTGGTACAGTTCATGGCAGCACTGACGTTTGCAGCTTTAACTATGGTCAATGACAATATATGTCCTTTACAGCCCATTGGGTAAATGTGGTTATGGCCCAAGCACACTAGCAATTTGGCCAGGTGATAGCAATGCTGCCTCCGTGTTCTCATGCTGTGATTCTGGCACCAATGTTCTCTGCTTCCTCACCCTCCACCTTGTCCCACCAGGTTTCTGAAGTTTTCCACCCAACTTCAAGGGGTCTTAAAAATGACCAGGAAACTGATCATTCACTTCAGCCACTCTTACCGTGCAAAATACGCCCTCCTTGAGTTGCTAAGGCAGAATAGTGTTTATCAAAATCGCCTCATATGTGTCATTTCCACACATTGGAACTCCACATTTTGGACCGACTATATGAGCAGACAAAGGCTGTGAATAATGTTGCAGGAGGACAGGAATCCTCTGTGTAACTTCAATGTTAGCCAGTGGCAGTTCTTGAGTGACAACTGCCGTTTGCTCAGGCCCTTTAAGGAGACCATTTTATTGGTCATTCGCCAGGATTAAGGGATGAATGTTGTCATTCTACTCTTTCACATTCTGGAGCACATGCTGATAAACCTGGCTGGTCAGGTGACAGGAGACATGGCACCTACATCTCAAGGGCATCTGAGCCCTGTGGGGGCTGAACTGGTGGACAAGGAGGATGAGGAGAAGGACATAGGAATTTTATGCAGAAAGAGGTGGTTTATTTGCCCAAGCAAAGAAGGAGGATCATGAGGAGCTGGAGGGCAATGAGGAAGACAAGGCAGATCACCCTGACAGACCATGACATTATGCAGTGGAGAAGGAGGCAGGGAGTCCCTCCGATTCCCATGTGGCCATGGCCAGATACATGCTGAGTTGCTTGCGTAGTGACAGCTGCATTATCACCATTCGGCAGGGGGGTGAGCCACTGCCTCTGTATGATGTTAGACCCTTGCTATGTGGGCCATTTTTGCACCTTCTGAGAAGGATGATAAACTCAACTATTATAGAGACATCCAAGTAGTGGCTGTCTATATATCACCCATCCTCACGAAGGTCTGACTGGGGGGAAACTCTATGCTCACGCTCCAGTGCCATGACTGCTGATGGAAGGGTGGGGGGCAGGAGCAGCACCAGGTCAATCAAGCAGCAACTTGAGTCTCTTGTGTCTCATATAAGCATGCTCATTTCCCTGCCCATTGAAGAAACCGGACAGCAGCAGCAGGACATGGTGCAGAACCTGAACCAGCAGGTGGTGGCATTCTTGGACTACACCCTGTCACTCCAGATCCAAGTTCCCCTGGACTACTGGGCAGCCAAACTAAAATTGTGGCCACAAGTGTTCGATTTTGCCCTGAAAAAGCTTTCTTGCCCGGCCAGTAGTGTGGCATCAAAGTGGGTGTTTAGTGCAGCCGGGCACATCATTACCCCATAGAGAACCGCCTTTCAACACAAAATGTTGAGAGATTAACCTTTAGAAAGATGAATCAGGTGTAGATCAGCCAGGATTTCCACACATTGGTGCCTGATGCTCAGACTAGATCATTCTGGCAGTAATGTTCTGACTGCAGTGTGCTGCGACATGAGAACATTGTGAAATATGACCTGTTAATTCTAACCACGTAGTTCAGCCACTGTTCTGATGCTGCCAACCACTTGCTGCCACACATCTGCTGCCATATTTTCTTACTACTACCATCTTGTGCTGTTACTGTCACTGATATCGCCCCATGGTTCCGAATCCGTGACTGGCCACTAGGTTGATCCGTCATGTTGTTGCCACCCTCCCCACTCTGATAACAGGCCACTATGTTGACTCCTCATGCTGTTTCCACCCTCCCCACTCTGTTCCTAGGCCACTATTTTGACTCCTCATTCTGTAGTCACCAACTGCTGTATCTCCAGTAGGAACTCCAGTGGTAGCGGTCATTTGGTGACCTCCTATGATGGAACTACAAGATCAACATCTGTTGCCAATGGAATGGGATCCGGTTCAGATCCTCAAGGTTTTGTTGCAGCATGGCATAAGAATGTCCAGATCCAGTGGTGATAAGGATAATGATCCCAGAGTGATGACTGGAGGCACCAACATGTCGGAGAAGGTCAAGCTCCTTGTTCCTGGGTTCGGCCACGTGGTTAGATATGACTTAACCCCCATCTGGGAACTAACCAGACCTGGTATATTTACAGCCACTCTGAAGGTTTTGCAGCAATATGGGTAGATGCCACAATTGCCAGGGCCATCACTGATGTGGATCTAGTTGAGGGGTCCAGTCTGAGTAATCATGGCCTCCCCGATGTAAGGGTAGATGCATTGGAGAGATGGTGACACGGCCTGTCAGTAGACTCTCCCTTTAGGAACTAGGGGTGCTCCAGCCTGGGTCCCCCTAAGAATGATTTACTTATTAAAGACAACAATGATCAGTATGGAGGCCTGATCCATTCCCACTTCTAATCTTATTTTCCTTACTGGAGACAGTGATGGAGGTGATCTCTCTGCATTGGGTAGTCTTTCTGTGATCGTTCTGTGCATGGTGGGTCTTCTCTGCCTTTGATTTCTGCACCTCAGGGAGACAGCAGCTTCTGGAGTTGGGCAAACTCTTCCGCTCCATGGACAGGCTGTCTTATTGTCCCAAAGGACTTGACTTCTGCAAAATAACAACATGGAACCCAGCTAAAGGTGCTGGACTCCCAAAACCAGTGGAGCATAAGGAAGACACTTGCTCCTCTATTCAGCATTCTCTGATTCCCCACTCTGGAAGGGCAGAGCTACGGCACACATGTCGCACATCCTAGATTGTCGACTAACAGCCTCTATGCTAATACTCAATTGATGAAGTGTTTCTGGGCCGTGGTAGCAAGCAGTGGTGAGTGTGAAACACTCCCAAGGAGCCTTGTTCACACAATGTGATCGTAGCTTCCGCTGAATTTCCTCTAGCAAGGAAATAAAGTCTCTTTTAGACTCTACCTTATAATTTGGCCAATGATAGTAAGGTACATAAGCACATTCCTGTTTGACACCAATTTTTTGCAGCCAGTCCCTGTGGAATAGGTGCAGAGGATAGGAGTGACAGTGACCCTCATGAGATGTTTTTCTGCTGGAAATTGTTTGCAGACATACAAAAGTATTGAAATAGATTCTTCTTGGGAAGATTCTTACGTGTTCATTAGAAATAGAGCAGCGAGGCAGGTAATAGGCAATAATATACAGGTGAAACTCGAAAAATTTGAATATTGTGCAAAGTTAATTTATTTCAGTAATGCAACTTATGTTAGTTTTACCTTTTATGAGAAAGACTCATTACATGCAAAGAGAGATATTTCAAGCCTTTATTTGTTATAATTTGGATGATTATGGCTTATAGCTTATGAAACCCCAAAGTCACAATTTTGAGGTACCCTTTGATCAGGGGATATGAATTAATTAACTGACTAGAGTTTGACGCTTTGAGCCTAGAATATTGAACCTTTTCACAAAATTCTAATTTTAAGCTGCATTAATGTAATTCCTTTTAATTTGCATTACTGAAATAAATGGACTTTTGCACGATATTCTAATTTTTCAAATTTCACCTGTAAATGGCAGGTGAATTACAGCAACAAGGTGAAGTATCATCTGATATGTAATGCTGGTATATCTCCCAAACAGGTTCTTATACCCCAGATAACAAAAGGATATCAATAGCAGAAACTAACATTTTTTGCAATGTACTGCAGTCCATGACCACATTAGAACATTACCATACATAAGAATAGTTACACCTCCTGTACACTTCTCAATTCTTGATTTGTTAAAAGTTATCTGACAACCTTCAAACATCAATATACAGTTGCAAGAAAAAGTATGCAAACCCTTTGGAATGATAAGGATTTCTGCACAAATTGGTCATAAAATGTGATCTGATCTTATCTAAGTCACAACAATAGACAATCACAGTCTGCTTAAACTAATAACACAAAAATAATTAAAGGTTACCATGTTTTTATTGAACACACCATGTAAACATTCACAGTGCAGGTGGAAAAAGTATGTGAACCCTTGGATTGAATTGGTTGAACCTCCTTTGGCAGCAATAACTTCAAACGTTTCCTGTAGTTGCAGATCAGACATGCATAACGGTCAGGAGTAATTCTTGACCATTCCTCTTTACAGAACTGTTTCAGTTCAGCAATATTCTTGGGAAGTCTGGTGTGAATCGCTTTCTTGAGGTCATGCCACAGCATTAAGCCGTTCTGTTGTTGATCTACTTCTATGCTTTGGGTTGTTGTCCTGTTGCAACACCAATCTTCTGTTGAGCTTCAGCTGGTGGACAGATGGCCTTAAGTTCTCCTGTAAAATGCCTTGATAAACTTGGGAATTAATTTTTCCATTGATGATAGAAATCCGTCCAGGCCCTGACACAGCAAAGCAGCCCCAAACCATGATGCCCCCACCACCATACTTCACAGTTGGGGTGAGGTTTAGATGTTGGTTTGCTGTGCCTCATTTTCTCCACACATAGTGTTGTGTGTTTATTCCAAACAACTCAACTTTGGTTTCATCTGTCTACAGAATATTTTGCCAGTACTGCTGTGGAACATCCAAGTGCTCTTGTGCAAACTCTAAACGTGCAGCAATGTTTTTTTTGGACAGCAGTGGCTTCCTATGTGGTATCCTCTCATGAAATCAATTCTTGTTTAGTGTTTTACATATCGTAGATTCGCTAACAGGGATGTTAACATATGGCAGAGACTTTTGTAAGTCTTTAGCTGACACTCTAGGATTCTTCTTCACCTCATTGAGCAGTCTGCGCTGTGCTCTTGCAGTCATCTTTACAGGCGGCCACTAGTAAGGAAAGTAGCAGCACTGCTGAACTTTCTCCATTTATAGACAATTTGTCTTACCGTGAACTGATGAACAGCAAGGCTTTTGGAGATACTTTTATAAACCTTTCCAGCTTTATGCAAGTCAACAATTCTTAATTGTAGGTCTTTTGAGAGCTCTTTTGTGCGAAGCATCATTCACATCATGCAATGCTTCTTGTGAAAAGCAAACCCAGAACTGGTGTTTTTTTTTTGTAGGGCAGGGCAGCTGTAACCAACACCTCCAATCTCATCTCATTGATTGGAATCCAGGTGGCTGACACCTCACTCCAATTAGCTCTTGGAGATGTTATTAGTCTAGGGGTTTGCACACTTTTTCCACCTGCACTGTGAATTTTTACATGGTGTCTTCAATAAAAACATGGTAACATTAAATTTTTTGTGTGTTATTAGTTTAAGCAGACTGTGATTGTCTATTGTTGTGACTAAGATGAAGATCAGATCACATTTTATGACCAATTTGTGCAGAAATCCATATCATTCCAAAGGGTTCACATAGTATTTCTTATATACAGTTACAAGAAAAAGTAACTCCTCTATATACTATATGATAGTTGATTGGCTCAACGTTTTCTAGCATGTATGAACATACACATCTAATGCATTTTAAACTTCACTTTGTCTTTCTTTGATCTCATTGTCATTAAGTATTTTGTTACCATACAACAAATAAATTCACAAATGCACAATAATCATGTATCTAGAAGAACCAGTAAAGTACATATATGTGTCACAAAGACTCAATGATCTCATGGCTAGTCATAATCAGTCATAATTGATCACCTGGAGACTTCTGTTTCCTAACAAGATCACAGCAAATCAGAATCACTAATAACCAAGCCATTTCTTGACTTTAATTCTTTGCTGAACTTTGAGGTAGAAATAGAAGATAAAAATACAAAGTGTCTGATTAAGACACCATGGCGGACCCAAAGGTAGTAAGTATCTGTAGTGTCACAGTGTACTAACTCAGGCTATTGCTCCCTGGGGATCAGTGCAGTGCAAAGGGGAAATCGAAGAATCAGGCCTGAAGCAAAAACACAAAATTCTCTATTTTGCAAAATATAACTTATGATACATCCAGCAGTAATAGATACAATGTTCAGCTTTGGTCACTAGGTGATGGCATATGGTGTTTGGTTCAGTGGCCATTAAATGGCAAAGGCAGGCACTTGTGGATATAAGTGTTCACAGTATGGTGTACATATAAATACTGATTGAGGGGCGCAATATAGCTGCTTCCACCAAATATTGATTCAGGGGTTATATATACACCTGTTTCCACAAAATGCTGATTGAGGGGTGTGATATACCTGCTTCTACAAAATACTGATTAAGGGGTTCTATATACCTGCTTCCACAAAACACTCACTAAGGGGTGTGATATACCTGCTTCCACAAAATACCGATTAATGGGTTTGATATCCCCGCTTCCACAAAATACAGATTGAGGGGTGCTATATACCTGCTTCAACCAAATATTGATTCAGGTGTTCTATATACACTTTTCCACCAAATACTGATTGAGGGGTGCAATATACCTGATAGTTCTATATTCCTGCTTCCACAAAATAATGATTAAGGAGTGCAATATACCATCTTCCACCAAATACTGATTTAGGCCTGTGATATACCTGCTTCCACAAATTGTTTTTCTCTAGGGACTTTGGTACAGGGTCATTTTGAAAATGACAGACAGAGGAATAGGCAGGCCATTCCGCAGGGGTTGTAGGGGTCGGGCAGGTGCACCAGGCCGGAGCCTAAGTGGGAAGTTGGAGAAGGTGCGAGAGATTACATAAAAGGACGCACCAGAGTTCATTGAGTGGCCGACTCAGCCTTCCGCTTCTGCACACTCCTCATCCTCTGTATCTGCACCCTCCTCACTCTCTGCTGTGTGCACCCTCAAAGACACCACCACCACCATAGCCCCTCCACTTGAGTCAGAGGAATTATTTTCCCAACCATTCCCAGAACATAACGATGCACAGCCATTCTTGACATCGGATGAAGAGGGAGCAACGGCCGCCACCCGGCGGTCTGACGACAGTACCCAGACAGCCCAAGGAGGGTGGTCCCCGCTGTTGTTGCCTACTCTGAGATCTCTAATGTCAGTGGTGGTGAAGGTGACAATGATAACGTGTCGATGGATGTCACATGGATGCCCACAAGAGAGGAAGAGGAGGGGAGTTCAAAGGGTGAGACGGAGCAACCGATAGGGAGTAGGAGGAGAAGCAGGCAGAAATCGCAGGGCACACGAGGCAAAAAGTAGACTGCAAATGTATCTGGAGCGAGACATCCATGGTCACATCTTGTGCTTCCAGGACACCGGCACATGGCTCCGCAGTGTGGGCTTTTTTTAACGTGTCAGCTGCTGACAATTATGTTGCCATCTGCAGCCTGTGCTGTCAACGCATAAGTCGCAGTAAGCCCAACACTCACCTAGGGATGACGGTCTTAAGAACGAACCTGGCCTCCCATCACTGAGCCCAGTGGGAGTAACGCCATCAGAACCCACAAAGCCACACTCCCAGTACTCCATGTCCTGCCTCTTCTTCTCCTCTCTTCTCCCATTTTACCTCGACTCCACCTTCCACAGTACCATCGTCGCGTTCATCTGGCAAAAGGCAGGCTTCAGTGGCCCAAATGTTCGAGCATAAAAAATTGATGACGCCGGATAACCCTCTTGCCCAAATGCTGACCGCTGGCGGACTTGGAGGCCTTTAGAAAGTGTGTGGCCATTGGCACACTGCAATGGAAGGTCCCCGGAAGAAAATATTTCTCCCAGAAGAGCTATATAGCCACGTTCAGTGGCAATTGAATATATATCTGGCACACAGTGTCGGTGCCAAGATACATCTGACCACAGACACGTAGTCTAGCAAACACAGGCAGGGAAGGTACATAACTTTTACTGTCCACTGGGTGAGCCTTTTGACGGCCGTCAAGCATGTAACACATGGCACCCGTGTGGATTTGGTTATCGTCATGGATTAAATGCAGGCCTGCCTCTTCTCCTCCTCCATCCTCCCTCTCCTCATTGGCTGACTCCTCCTTTTCCACTGCTACGGCCTCTTCCGCTGCACCCCCCAAGCTCCCCAGAACCTATTCGATGTGCCAGGTGAGAGGTTGCCATGCTGTGCTGCAACTGTTGTGCCTGGAAGCCAAGAGTCACACCGGTCCTGCACTGCTTTCAGCTCTGAGGTCACAGGTCGATGAGTGGCTAACTCCGCTCAATTTGACAGTTGGTAAAGTGGTGTGCGATAACGGTGCCAATCTGCTGAGTTCGCTGAAACAGGACAAAATGACACATGTGCCATGCATGGCACGCGTCCTGAACTTAGTCATGCAGCGATTCGTTGCCAAATACCCGGGGTCCAGGACATCTTGCGGCAGGCCAGGAAAATCTCTGCCCATTTTTGAAAATCTTACAAGGCCATGGCTTGCCTTGCTGAAGTTCAGCGGCGACACCATCTGCCTGTCAGACATCTGATTTGTGACAGCCCGACGCGCTGGAACTCCACCTTGTATATGCTTGATAGGCTGCTCCACCACCAACATGCTGTTATTGACTACCTGTACGAACTCTGCAGCAGGACAGGTTCTAGGGAGCTTGGTTTCTTTTCACTGTGCCAGTGGCTGCTCATGCACGACGCATGCAGACTTCTGTGGCCCTTTGATGAGATCACAAAACTGGTCAGTCACAGCCAGGGCACCATCAGTGACATCATACCTTATGCCTTCTTTCTGGAGTGTGCATTGCGTTGTATCATTGATCAAGCCATCGAGGAGCAGGAGCTGGAAGATGAGAAAGTCAATGCTGAATGAATTCCCAAGGGGGGCTACTCCATCTGAGACAAGTCAGCAAGAGTAGGAAGAGGAGTCAGAGGAGGATGGTGGCTGGGGGGAGGAAGAGGAGCAAGAAGAGCAGCCTTTGAGGGGGACTTTAAACTTTTTGGGAATCCCTGGTGTTGTCCATGGCTGGGGGGAGGAGACCAAGGATGACATTCTCCTGGGTGACCAGCAGAAGCCAGGGCGAGCCACCGCTTCTAATTTAGAGCATATGGGGGCCTTTATGCTCCAGTGTTTGAAGAGGGACCCCCGTATAAAAAGCATAAAGGGCAAGGACCAGTACTGGGTGGCAACGTACTTAGACCCTCAGTACAAACACAAAATGGTGGACATGTTACCAGCATCATAGAGGGCTGTCAGAATGCAGCATTTCCAGGCCTTGCTGCGAGAGATGCTGCATTCTGCTTTTGCAGGAGCTGGCAGAGGAATTTCCAAATTAAAGGGGCAGTAACATTCTAAAATATTCAAGTTTTAATGGTACAACTAAAAGACACATGAAACCCCTTACAAACAGAAACAGACAAACACGCGTGGGACCCCACTAACACATGAGCCGCCGAATAGGCGGATTGCGGCAGATGAGGCCCCTCGGGCTGACCCTTATTGACGTAGAGTGAGCCCCAAGGGTCAAGGGGACACTTGGTGGTGAGAATAAACAAATGTCCTGAGTTCCGGGATAGGGACACCAGGACAATGCCTAATAATGGTAAGAAGACAATGGGTGGATCTTACCGGAGCCAGGTTGATAGGCGCGTTTATTCGGCAAGTTCAGGAGGTCACCGGAAATGATGGTCCTTTCTCAGCGCCTAAAAGTGGTGTCCTTTGGGATAGGGTTGTCTTGGACAGGGTCATGTGTTTGTGGAGTACTGCAGGGAGTAGATCTATCCCTGTTGCACCCTACTTGGCCTAATATGACCCTGACAACCTAACACGGGATCCGTACCCCGCAAGGGGTGGTCCCGTCCGGAACCTCGCCCTGGTCTAAGGTCCCTATAAGACCCTGCCGGGGTGATGAGGAGGACACCTAGTAAAGTGAAAAGGAGAAACGTGGGTACCAAGAGTAGGGTATGTTCACCTGTCCCTACGCGTTTCTTCGGTGGAACATACTGTAAGGTAATTATAATAAACCCCTCGAATCATCAGGGGACGGGGGTTTAGTACAAGTGGTAGTTGTCCTTGGTAGCACGGTGGCAAGGTTATTGCTGGGCGCGCTAGAAAGGGCAAACTAAATTAAACCACTCGTGGTACAAGGTGTATTAACACTAGGGTTAGCCTCAACTGCATCTAGTATGAGGATAATAATAAGCAGTTGCGGTGAAAAGAGCGCAGACTTGCTCTAACCACTAGTTGATGTGCGGTGAGGTAACTATATACCCAGAATGCGTGTGGCAAAGAGGGGTCCAGGTATACCTGTAACACACAAACACAAACAAGGGAGCGCCCGCTAGACACGTCTCTGATGATGAAGAAGCATGCCGATCCCCTAACACAGGTAAGGACCGGCAGGCAAAACACTAATATGCATCTAAGTATACAAATGGCAGAGAGTGTCATTACTTACATGCAGCCTGGGGTGCGTATGGCAAACTTCCGGCTGGGCCCGCATCAAACAGTTAGTGTGAGGTCGGGTCTGTGGCGTCTGGCAGCGCTATGTGAGGCGCTGATGCTGTTTTGAAGTGAAGGGGGGCGGAGATTTAATCCGCGCATGCGCGCACGGGACGCGGTCGCATTGTGATGACGAGGTATCACATGTTGCGTCGCGCGTCACGTGAGTGCGCGTCATTGATTGTTTGAGCGCTGAGGCTGACCCATTCAGTGCCTTATGTGGGCGGACACGCTGGAGAGCCGTGGGCGGACACATCGGGTGGGCACGTGATGGGCAGATGCAGCAATTCGCTCAAAGGATAGGTGGGTGGAGCGAGGCAGAGATACACTGTCCGGCTACTACAGACCACTTTAATATAGGATGTGTGTGGAGGGTCATGATCACAGATCCTACAATAAGGACAACACAGTGGACATTAAGGGGCAGGGAAAAACCATGGTAACCGAGAATGGGACACCAGTGGGAGTAGGATGAGTAACGTTACATTCTCCCAGACCTCGTTTGAAGAGACTGATGGAGGGAATATTGTAACATAGGGCAAATGCAAGGCTGAGGGCCTATCAGAGAAAACATCCAAACTGTAATTGGTCGTTGAGGCCATGGGGATTGGTGGTTTTAAGTTTAAAAATCCACCAGCACTCACGTTGCAATATGCGTTTGTCCCAGTCGCCCCCACGTAGAGGTTTCTGGACGTGTTCGATGCCCATAAAGGTCACGGCTGAGGTACGTCCGCCGTGGTCAGTGTGGACATGTCGGGCCACCGGCGTATCTCTGTCGTTGCGGATATCTCCGATATGCTCCCGCATCCGCTTACGCAGTTCCCTACTGGTCTTACCTACATACCTCTTGCCGCATTCACAGGTGAGAAGATAGATAACACCCGTGGTGCGGCAATTGATGAAATCACGTATGTGGTAAGACTGACCCGTGGGGTCCGGCGCAAAGGATTTACCCTGGGTGAGATAGGAGCAGAAGCTACAATGTCCGCATTTATGACAGCCCTTGACCGGGCTATCTAGCCATGTACGTTGTTTCTCTGGTGGGCTATAGTGACTATTGACCAACCTATCTCTTAGGTTGGTTCCTCTCCTGAAAGTAACTGAGGGTTGGGGGCTCAGGACTGCAGCTAAATCTGGGTCCATGAGGAGAGTGCCCCAGTTTAGTTGTACCATTAAAACTTGAATATTTTAGAATGTTACTGCCCCTTTAATTTTCAAATAATACGTTTTTCAGCAGTATCCAGGTGAGAGGTGCGGAAGCACCATTCTCCCTTGAAGGGACAACCCTTCCCCCTTTTTTGCAGAGGAATTTCCACCCACAGCTAAACAGGTGCGGATACCAATCCTACTGCTCCTGCAAGAAGAGGGTGGTTTGAAGATATGTTGGTCACTTCGGATATGAGATCATTCTTGCAGGCAACCCATCGACAGCTGATCTACGGATCCAGCCTCAGGGAACGCCTAGACCTAAAAATGAATGAGGCATGGATCTCGGAGGAATTCAACACCTGTGACGACCACGTGTAATTGAATTTCCTCATGCCAGCCCACACATATCCGCCAACACTAATAACAAAGAATGGTGTTCTTATGTATATACAGCAGCATAAAATGCATTTTCTATCAGGTGAATGCTTAATTTTTGGGGCCTGTACTGGCCTACAGTAAAATTGTTATCCACTGATCATCAAATATACCTCCAGCCACATTATCACTTGTTCTTTTCTGTCAGGTGAATGCATCATTTTTGGGGCCTGTACTCCACTGGCCTGCAGTAAAATTGTTATCCACTGACGCCTAATGTACCTCCAGTCACATAATCACTTGTTCTTTTCTGTCAGGTGAATGCCTAATGTTCGGTGCATGTACTCCACTGGCCTGCAGTAAAATTGTTATCCACTGACGCCTAATATACCTCCAGCCACATAATCACTTGTTCTTTTCTGTCAGGTGAATGAATAATCTTTGGGGCCCGTACTCCCATGGCCTAAAATACATTTTTCTAGGCTCCAGCAGGGCACATTTTTGAGAGTTTCCCTTTAAGACGCATAAAAATGGCCCCTGATTAAAATACATATTTTTTGTGGGGATTTTTGCCATTGATCCCCCTCTGGTATGTCGCTGTCCATGTTGTGGGACAAGTTGTGCACTTCTAGTAAGTTTTTGGTGGCTGCAAATATGACCTGAAGGTTTTTCAGGTTTGCCTGCCATTAAAGTGAATGGGGCCCGCCACGAATGAGTGGTTTGAGAACATTTGATTGCGAACGTGCGTTCGCGAAACGTCCCGGCCGATGTTCGTCCATCACTATGTCAGACAATATCAAAACAGAGTTCCAAACATTTCTCAGTGCAACTCTTCAGAGATAGCAATGTGTGGATATAAACCAGGATGGGGATTGTAGTACTCCTTCCAGCTATCTGGAATGCAATGCAATGGTGCTGTAATTCCAAACTGATGGGTACAGGATTAAGATATGGTGGGCCAGAATGTGTCCAGTTGTGAATAGTGTTTTAATAATATCCCTCTCAGTGCAAAAGAGTCTCTATCAGACTCCACTGCTTGGCCATGTAGATTCTGGATCTTCCTGGCTCTTTCTTTCTCTCTCTGGAGTACTGTGAAGTATAGATGGTTTTCTCTCTGTGGATTACTCAGAGATAGTGGTTTTCTGGCATTCAGGCATACAACCCCAAGAAGTGAGTACAGTACATGTTGATTCCTCTTACTTCCTCAGCTAACTCACAACTCACCCTGAGGTATGTAGGAGCAGACCTATGTCCAACATCTAACTTCCTACAGGAACTGAGTTAGGATTATTAGCCCTGACTAATCCATACAAAACTATTCTGGTACATTACAAGTAGGGATGAGCGAACTCGAACTGTATAGTTCGGGTTCGTACCGAATTTTGGGGTGTCCGTGACACGGACCCGAACCCGGACATTTTCGTAAAAGTCCGGGTTCGGGTTCGGTGTTCGTCGCTTTCTTCGCGCTTTTGTGACGCTTTCTTGGCGCTTTTTGAAAGGCTGCAAAGCAGCCAATCAACAAGCGTCATACTACTTGCCCCAAGAGGCCATCACAGCCATGCCTACTATTGGCATGGCTGTGATTGGCCAGAGCACCATGTGACCCAGCCTCTATTTAAGCTGGAGTCACATAGCGCCGCCCGTCACTCTGCTCTGATTAGCGTAGGGAGAGGTTGCGGCTGCGACAGTAGGGCGAGATTAGGCAGATTAACTCCTCCAAAGGACTTGATTAACTGATCGATCTGCAGCTGTGGATCATTGAGCTGCTGATCCTCAATTGCTCACTGTTTTTAGGCTGCCCAGACCGTTTGTCAGTCACATTTTTCTGGGGTGATCGGCGGCCATTTTGTGTCTTGTGGTGCGCCAGCACAAGCTGCGACCAAGTGCATTTAACCCTCAATGGTGTGGTTGTTTTTTGGCTAAAGCCTACATCAGGGTGAAGCTGTCACACCAAGTGCATTTAACCAGCAATAGTCTGTTCATTTTTTGGCCATATACAAAATCAGGGGCAAGCTGCGCCTGTCACCAAGTGCATTTAACCCTCAATGGTGTGGTTGTTTTTTGGCTAAAGCCTACATCAGGGTGAAGCTGTCACACCAAGTGCATTTAACCAGCAATAGTCTGTTCATTTTTTGGCCATATACTAAATCAGGGGCAAGCTGCGCCTGTCACCAAGTGCATTTAACCCTCAATGGTGTGGTTGTTTTTTGGCTAAAGCCTACATCAGGGTGAAGCTGTCACACCAAGTGCATTTAACCAGCAATAGTCTGTTTATTTTTTGGCCATATCCCAGTCTAATTCTGTCACTAAATCCATACCGGTCACCCAGCGCCTAAATACTAGGCCTCAAATTTATATCCCGCTAAATCTGTCCTTAGTGCTGTAGCTGGGCGAGTTATTTAGTGTCCGTTCAAGCACATTTCTTGTTCTGGGTTGAAATACAATTCCCAATTTAGCAATTTCATAATTTAGTGGTTTCTGCTATATCAGAGCTATTTGAAATCTATCCCTAAAAGGGTATATAATATTCAAGGTGCACATTGGGTCATTCAGAATAACTTCACACACACCCGCTACTGTGTATTTCCAAGTCTAATTCTGGCACTAAACCCATACCTGTCACCCAGCGCCTAAATACTAGGCCTCAAATTTATATCCAGCTAAATCTGTCCCTAGTGCTGTAGCTGGGCGAGTTATTTAGTGTCCGTTCAAGCACATTTCTTGTTCTGGGTTGAAATACAATTCCCAATTAGCAATTTCATAATTTAGTGGTTTCTGCTATATCAGAGCTATTTGAAATCTATCCCTAAAAGGGTATATAATATTCAAGGTGCACATTGGGTCATTCAGAATAACTTCACACACACCCGCTACTGTGTATTTCCAAGTCTAATTCTGGCACTAAACCCATACCTGTCACCCAGCGCCTAAATACTAGGCCTCAAATTTATATCCCGCTAAATCTGTCCCTAGTGCTGTAGCTGGGCGAGTTATTTAGTGTCCGTTCAAGCACATTTCTTGTTCTGGGTTGAAATACAATTCCCAATTTAGCAATTTCATAATTTAGTGGTTTCTGCTATATCAGAGCTATTTGAAATCTATCCCTAAAAGGGTATATAATATTCAAGGTGCACATTGGGTCATTCAGAATAACTTCACACACACCCGCTACTGTGTATTTCCAAGTCTAATTCTGGCACTAAACCCATACCTGTCACCCAGCGCCTAAATACTAGGCCTCAAATTTATATCCCGCTAAATCTGTCCCTAGTGCTGTAGCTGGGCGAGTTATTTAGTGTCCGTTCAAGCACATTTCTTGTTCTGGGTTGAAATACAATTCCCAATTTAGCAATTTCATAATTTAGTGGTTTCTGCTATATCAGAGCTATTTGAAATCTATCCCTAAAAGGGTATATAATATTCAAGGTGCACATTGGGTCATTCAGAATAACTTCACACACACCCGCTACTGTGTATTTCCAAGTCTAATTCTGGCACTAAACCCATACCTGTCACCCAGCGCCTAAATACTAGGCCTCAAATTTATATCCCGCTAAATCTGTCCCTAGTGCTGTAGCTGGGCGAGTTATTTAGTGTCCGTTCAAGCACATTTCTTGTTCTGGGTTGAAATACAATTCCCAATTTAGCAATTTCATAATTTAGTGGTTTCTGCTATATCAGAGCTATTTGAAATCTATCCCTAAAAGGGTATATAATATTCAAGGTGCACATTGGGTCATTCAGAATAACTTCACACACACGCTTCTGTGCATTTCCAAGTCTAATTCTGTCACTAAATCCATACCGGTCACCCAGCGCCTAAATACTAGGCCTCAAATTTATATCCCGCTGAATTTGAATACAATACATTGGGCCAAATAATATATTTGTTGTTGTGGTGAACCATAACAATGAGAAAAACATCTAGTAAGGGACGCGGACGTGGACATGGTCGTGGTGGTGTTAGTGGACCCTCTGGTGCTGGGAGAGGACGTGGCCGTTCTGCCACATCCACACGTCCTAGTGTACCAACTACCTCAGGTCCCAGTAGCCGCCAGAATTTACAGCGATATATGGTGGGGCCCAATGCCGTTCTAAGGATGGTAAGGCCTGAGCAGGTACAGGCATTAGTCAATTGGGTGGCCGACAGTGGATCCAGCACGTTCACATTATCTCCCACCCAGTCTTCTGCAGAAAGCGCACAGATGGCGCCTGAAAACCAACCCCATCAGTCTGTCACATCACCCCCATGCATACCAGGGAAACTGTCTCAGCCTCAAGTTATGCAGCAGTCTCTTATGCTGTTTGAAGACTCCGCTGGCAGGGTTTCCCAAGGGCATCCACCTAGCCCTTCCCCAGCGGTGAAAGACATAGAATGCACTGACGCACAACCACTTATGTTTCCTGATGATGAGGACATGGGAATACCACCTCAGCATGTCTCTGATGATGACGAAACACAGGTGCCAACTGCTGCGTCTTTCTGCAGTGTGCAGACTGAACAGGAGGTCAGGGATCAAGACTGGGTGGAAGACGATGCAGGGGACGATGAGGTCCTAGACCCCACATGGAATGAAGGTCGTGCCACTGACTTTCACAGTTCGGAGGAAGAGGCAGTGGTGAGACCGAGCCAACAGCGTAGCAAAAGAGGGAGCAGTGGGCAAAAGCAGAACACCCGCCGCCAAGAGACTCCGCCTGCTACTGACCGCCGCCATCTGGGACCGAGCACCCCAAAGGCAGCTTCAAGGAGTTCCCTGGCATGGCACTTCTTCAAACAATGTGCTGACGACAAGACCCGAGTGGTTTGCACGCTGTGCCATCAGAGCCTGAAGCGAGGCATTAACGTTCTGAACCTGAGCACAACCTGCATGACCAGGCACCTGCATGCAAAGCATGAACTGCAGTGGAGTAAACACCTTAAAACCAAGGAAGTCACTCAGGCTCCCCCTGCTACCTCTTCTGCTGCTGCCGCCTCGGCCTATTCTGCTGCTGCCGCCTCGGCCTCTTCCTCCGCCTCTGGAGGAACGTTGGCACCTGCCGCCCAGCAAACAGGGGATGTACCACCAACACCACCACCACCACCTCCGTCACCAAGCGTCTCAACCATGTCACACGCCAGCGTTCAGCTCTCCATCTCACAAACATTTGATAGAAAGCGTAAATTCCCACCTAGCCACCCTCGATCCCTGGCCCTGAATGCCAGCATTTCTAAACTACTGGCCTATGAAATGCTGTCATTTAGGCTGGTGGACACAGACAGCTTCAAACAGCTCATGTCGCTTGCTGTACCACAGTATGTTGTTCCCAGCCGGCACTACTTCTCCAAGAGAGCCGTGCCTTCCCTGCACAACCAAGTATCCGATAAAATCAAGTGTGCACTGCGCAACGCCATCTGTGGCAAGGTCCACCTAACCACAGATACGTGGACCAGTAAGCACGGCCAGGGACGCTATATCTCCCTAACTGCACACTGGGTAAATGTAGTGGCAGCTGGGCCCCAGGCGGAGAGCTGTTTGGCGCACGTCCTTCCGCCGCCAAGGATCGCAGGGCAACATTCTTTGCCTCCTGTTGCCACCTCCTCCTTCTCGGCTTCCTCCTCCTCTTCTTCCACCTGCTCATCCAGTCAGCCACACACCTTCACCACCAACTTCAGCACAGCCCGGGGTAAACGTCAGCAGGCCATTCTGAAACTCATATGTTTGGGGGACAGGCCCCACACCGCACAGGAGTTGTGGCGGGGTATAGAACAACAGACCGACGAGTGGTTGCTGCCGGTGAGCCTCAAGCCCGGCCTGGTGGTGTGTGATAATGGGCGAAATCTCGTTGCAGCTCTGGGACTAGCCAATTTGACGCACATCCCTTGCTTGGCGCATGTGCTGAATTTGGTGGTGCAGAAGTTCATTCACAACTACCCCGACATGTCAGAGCTGCTGCATAAAGTGCGGGCCGTCTGTTCGCGCTTCCGGCGTTCACATCCTGCTGCTGCTCGCCTGTCTGCGCTACAGCGTAACTTCGGCCTTCCCGCTCACCGCCTCATATGCGACGTGCCCACCAGGTGGAACTCCACCTTGCACATGCTGGACAGACTGTGCGAGCAGCAGCAGGCCATAGTGGAGTTTCAGCTGCAGCACGCACGGGTCAGTCGCACTACAGAACAGCACCACTTCACCACCAATGACTGGGCCTCCATGCGAGACCTGTGTGCCCTGTTGCGCTGTTTCGAGTACTCCACCAACATGGCCAGTGGCGATGACACCGTTATCAGCGTTACAATACCACTTCTATGTCTCCTTGAGAAAACACTTAGGGCGATGATGGAAGAGGAGGTGGCCCAGGAGGAGGAGGAGGAGGAGGAAGAGGGGTCATTTTTAGCACTTTCAGGCCAGTCTCTTCGAAGTGACTCAGAGGGAGGTTTTTGGCAACAGCAGAGGCCAGGTACAAATGTGGCCAGCCAGGGCCCACTACTGGAGGACGAGGAGGACGAGGATGAGGAGGAGGTGGAGGAGGATGAGGATGAAGCATGGTCACAGCGGGGTGGCACCCAACGCAGCTCGGGTCCATCACTGGTGCGTGGCTGGGGGGAAAGGCAGGACGATGACGATACGCCTCCCACAGAGGACAGCTTGTCCTTACCCCTGGGCAGTCTGGCACACATGAGCGACTACATGCTGCAGTGCCTGCGCAACGACAGCAGAGTTGCCCACATTTTAACCTGTGCGGACTACTGGGTTGCCACCCTGCTGGATCCACGCTACAAAGACAATGTGCCCACCTTACTTCCTGCACTGGAGCGTGATAGGAAGATGCGCGAGTACAAGCGCACGTTGGTAGACGCGCTACTGAGAGCATTCCCAAATGTCACAGGGGAACAAGTGGAAGCCCAAGGCCAAGGCAGAGGAGGAGCAAGAGGTCGCCAAGGCAGCTGTGTCACGGCCAGCTCCTCTGAGGGCAGGGTTAGCATGGCAGAGATGTGGAAAACTTTTGTCAACACGCCACAGCTAACTGCACCACCACCTGATACGCAACGTGTTAGCAGGAGGCAACATTTCACTAACATGGTGGAACAGTACGTGTGCACACCCCTCCACGTACTGACTGATGGTTCGGCCCCATTCAACTTCTGGGTCTCTAAATTGTCCACGTGGCCAGAGCTAGCCTTTTATGCCTTGGAGGTGCTGGCCTGCCCGGCAGCCAGCGTTTTGTCTGAACGTGTATTCAGCACGGCAGGGGGCGTCATTACAGACAAACGCAGCCGCCTGTCTACAGCCAATGTGGACAAGCTGACGTTCATAAAAATGAACCAGGCATGGATCCCACAGGACCTGTCCGTCCCTTGTCCAGATTAGACATTAACTACCTCCCCATAACCATATATTATTGGACTCCAGGGCACTTCCTCATTCAATCCTATTTTTATTTTCATTTTACCATTATATTGCGAGGCTACCCAAAGTTGAATGAACCTCTCCTCTGCCTGTGTGCTAGGCCTAAATATATGCCAATGGACTGTTGCAGTGGTGGGTGACGTGAAGCCTCATTCTCTGCTATGACATGCAGACTAATTCTCTGCTGACATGAAGACAGATTCTCTGTTACGGGACCTCCCTCCTCTGCCTGGGTGCTGGGCCTAAATATATGCCAATGGACTGTTGCAGTGGTGGGTGACGTGAAGCCTGATTCTCTGCTATGACATGCAGACTAATTCTCTGCTGACATGAAGACAGATTCTCTGTTACGGGACCTCTCTCCTCTGCCTGTGTGTGTGCTGGGCCTAAATATATGCCAATGGACTGTTGCAGTGGTGGCTGACGTGAAGCCTCATTCTCTGCTATGACATGCAGACTAATTCTCTGCTGACATGAAGCCAGATTGTCTGTTACGGGACCTCTCTCCTCTGCCTGTGTGTGTGCTGGGCCTAAATATATGCCAATGGACTGTTGCAGTGGTGGCTGACGTGAAGCCTCATTCTCTGCTATGACATGCAGACTAATTCTCTGCTGACATGAAGACAGATTCTCTGTTACGGGACCTCTCTCCTCTGCCTGTGTGTGTGCTGGGCCTAAATATATGCCAATGGACTGTTGCAGTGGTGGCTGACGTGAAGCCTCATTCTCTGCTATGACATGCAGACTGATTCTCTGCTGACATGAAGCCAGATTCTCTGTTACGGGACCTCTCTCCTCTGCCTGTGTGTGTGCTGGGCCTAAATATATGCCAATGGACTGTTGCAGTGGTGGCTGACGTGAAGCCTCATTCTCTGCTATGACATGCAGACTAATTCTCTGCTGACATGAAGACAGATTCTCTGTTACGGGACCTCCCTCCTCTGCCTGGGTGCTGGGCCTAAATATATGCCAATGGACTGTTGCAGTGGTGGCTGACGTGAAGCCTCATTCTCTGCTATGACATGCAGACTAATTCTCTGCTGACATGAAGACAGATTCTCTGTTACGGGACCTCCCTCCTCTGCCTGGGTGCTGGGCCTAAATATATGCCAATGGACTGTTGCAGTGGTGGCTGACGTGAAGCCTCATTCTCTGCTATGACATGCAGACTAATTCTCTGCTGACATGAAGACAGATTCTCTGTTACGGGACCTCCCTCCTCTGCCTGGGTGCTGGGCCTAAATATATGCCAATGGACTGTTGCAGTGGTGGGTGACGTGAAGCCTCATTCTCTGCTATGACATGCAGACTGATTCTCTGCTGACATGAAGCCAGATTGTCTGTTACGGGACCTCCCTCCTCTGCCTGGGTGCTGGGCCTAAATATATGCCAATGGACTGTTGCAGTGGTGGCTGACGTGAAGCCTCATTCTCTGCTATGACATGCAGACTAATTCTCTGCTGACATGAAGACAGATTCTCTGTTACGGGACCTCCCTCCTCTGCCTGGGTGCTGGGCCTAAATATATGCCAATGGACTGTTGCAGTGGTGGCTGACGTGAAGCCTCATTCTCTGCTATGACATGCAGACTAATTCTCTGCTGACATGAAGACAGATTCTCTGTTACGGGACCTCCCTCCTCTGCCTGGGTGCTGGGCCTAAATATATGCCAATGGACTGTTGCAGTGGTGGGTGACGTGAAGCCTCATTCTCTGCTATGACATGCAGACTGATTCTCTGCTGACATGAAGCCAGATTGTCTGTTACGGGACCTCTCTCCTCTGCCTGTGTGCTAGGCCTAAATATATGCCAATGGACTGTTGCAGTGGTGGCTGACGTGAAGCCTCATTCTCTGCTATGACATGCAGACTGATTCTCTGCTGACATGAAGCCAGATCGTCTGTTACGGGACCTCTCTGCTCTGCCTGTGTGCTAGGCCTAAATATATGCCAATGGACTGTTGCAGTGGTGGGTGACGTGAAGCCTCATTCTCTGCTATGACATGCAGACTGATTCTCTGCTGTCATGAAGCCAGATTGTCTGTTACGGGACCTCTCTGCTCTGCCTGTGTGCTAGGCCTAAATATATGCCAATGGACTGTTGCAGTGGTGGGTGACGTGAAGCCTCATTCTCTGCTATGACATGCAGACTGATTCTCTGCTGACATGAAGCCAGATTGTCTGTTACGGGACCTCTCTCCTCTGCCTGTGTGCTAGGCCTAAATATATGCCAATGGACTGTTGCAGTGGTGGCTGACGTGAAGCCTCATTCTCTGCTATGACATGCAGACTAATTCTCTGCTGACATGAAGCCAGATTGTCTGTTACGGGACCTCTCTCCTCTGCCTGGGTGCTGGGCCTAAATTTATGACAATGGACTGTTGCAGTGGTGGCTGACGTGAAGCCTGATTCTCTGCTATGACATGCAGACTGATTCTCTGCTGACATGAAGCCAGATCCTCTGTTACGGGACCTCTCTCCTCTGCCTGTGTGTGTGCTGGGCCTAAATATATGCCAATGGACTGTTGCAGTGGTGGCTGACGTGAAGCCTCATTCTCTGCTATGACATGCAGACTGATTCTCTGCTGACATGAAGCCAGATTCTCTGTTACGGGACCTCTCTCCTCTGCCTGTGTGAGTGCTGGGCCTAAATATATGCCAATGGACTGTTGCAGTGGTGGCTGACGTGAAGCCTCATTCTCTGCTATGACATGCAGACTAATTCTCTGCTGACATGAAGACAGATTCTCTGTTACGGGACCTCCCTCCTCTGCCTGGGTGCTGGGCCTAAATATATGCCAATGGACTGTTGCAGTGGTGGCTGACGTGAAGCCTCATTCTCTGCTATGACATGCAGACTAATTCTCTGCTGACATGAAGACAGATTCTCTGTTACGGGACCTCTCTCCTCTGCCTGGGTGCCGGGGCCTAAATATCTGAGAATGGACTGTTCCAGTGGTGGGTGACGGGAAGCCAGATTCTCTGCTATGGAACCTCTCTCCAATTGATTTTGGTTAATTTTTATTTATTTAATTTTTATTTTAATTCATTTCCCTATCCACATTTGTTTGCAGGGGATTTACCTACATGTTGCTGCCTTTTGCAGCCCTCTAGCTCTTTCCTGGGCTGTTTTACAGCCTTTTTAGTGCCGAAAAGTTCGGGTCCCCATTGACTTCAATGGGGTTCGGGTTCGGGACGAAGTTCGGATCGGGTTCGGATCCCGAACCCGAACATTTCCGGGATGTTCGGCCGAACTTCTCGAACCCGAACATCCAGGTGTTCGCTCAACTCTAATTACAAGCCATTAATATAATAAATAACATTATGCAACAAAAAACATGTACCCTACTCTGGGGTATTGTACATCAAGTTCTTCTGAACAGAAATGACAGACAAAAATAATACTATTTGTAATGGTGTTTGCTGATTGACGATGTTCTCCTATTAACCACTTCAACCCCGCTAGCTGAAACCCCCTTAATGACCAGGCCACTTTTTACACTTCTGCACTACACTACTTTCACCATTTATCGCTCGGTCATGCAACTTACCACCCAAATTAATTTGACCTCCTTTTCTTCTCACTAATAGAGCTTTCATTTGGTGGTATTTCATTGCTGCTGACATTTTTACTTTTTTTGTTATTAATCGAAATTTAACGTTTTTTTGCAAAAAAAATGACATTTTTCACTTTCAGCTGTAAAATTTTGCAAAAAAAACGACATCCATATATAAATTTTTTGCTAAATTTATTGTTCTACATGTCTTTGATAAAGAAAAATGTTTGGGCAAAAAAAAAAAAATTGTTTGGGTAAAAGTTATAGCGTTTACAAACTATGGTACAAAAATGTGAATTTCCGCTTTTTGAAGCAGCTCTGACTTTCTGAGCACCTGTCATGTTTCCTGAGGTTCTACAATGCCCAAACAGTAGAAAAACCCCACAAATGACCCCATTTCGGAAAGTAGACACCCTAAGGTATTTGTTGATGGGCATAGTGAGTTCATAAAACTTTTTATTTTTTGTCACAAGTTAGCGGAAAATGATGATTTTTTTTTTCTTACAAAGTCTCATATTCCACTAACTTGCGACAAAAAATAAAAAAATTCTAGGAACTCGCCATGCCCCTCACGGAATACCTTGGGGTGTCTTCTTTCCAAAATGGGGTCACTTGTGGGGTAGTTATACTGCCCTGGCATTCTAGGGGCCCAAATGTGTGAGAAGTACTTTGCAATCAAAATGTGTAAAAAATGGCCTACGAAATCCGAAAGATGCACTTTGGAATATGTGCCCCTTTGACCACCTTGGCTGCAAAAAAGTGTCACACATCTGGTATCGCCGTACTCAGGAGAAGTTGGGGAATGTGTTTTGGGGTGTCATTTTACATATAATCATGCTGGGTGAGAGAAATATCTTGGCAAAAGACAACTTTTCCAATTGTTTTATACAAAGTTGGCATTTGACCAATATATTTTTCTCACCCAGCATGGGTATATGTAAAATGACACAGCAAAACACATTCCCCAACTTCTCCTGAGTACGGCGATACCAGATGTGTGACACTTTTTTGCAGCCAAGGTGGGCAAAGGGGCACATATTCCAAAGTGCACCTTTCGGATTTCGCAGGCCATTTTTTACACATTTTGATTGCAAAGTACTTCTCACACATTTGGGCCCCTAAATTGCCAGGGCAGTATAACTACGCCACAAGTGACCCCATTTTGGAAAGAAGACACCTTAAGGTATTCCGTGAGGGGCACGGCGAGTTCCTAGAATTTTTTATTTTTTGTCACAAGTTAGCGGAAAATAATGATTTTTTTTCTTTTTTCCTTACAAAGTCTCATATTCCGCTAACTTGCGACAAAAAATAAAAAATTCTAGGAACTCGCCATGCCACACACGGAATACCTTGGGGTGTCTTTCCAAAATGGGGTCACTTGTGGGGTAGTTATACTGCCCTGGCAATTTAGGGGCCCATATGTGTGGTAAGTAGTTTGAAATCAAAATGTGTAAAAAATGGCCGGTGAAATCCTAAAGGTGCTCTTTGGAATGTGTGCCCCTTTGCCCACCTAGGCGGCAAAAAAGTGTCACACATGTGGTATCGCCGTACTCAGGAGAAGTTGGGGAATGTGTTTTGGGGTGTCATTTTACATATGCCCATGCTGGGTGAGAGAAATATCTTGGCAAAAGACAACTTTTCCCATTTTTTTATACAAAGTTGGCATTTGACCAAGATATTTCTCTCACCCAGCATGGGTATATGTAAAATGACACCCCAAAACACATTCCCCAACTTTTCCTGAGTAAGGCGATACCACATGTGTGACACTTTTTTGCAGCCTAGATGCGCAAAGGGGCCCAAATTCCTTTTAGGAGGGCATTTTTAGACATTTGGATCCCAGACTTCTTGTCACGCTTTAGGGCCCCTAAAAAGCCAGGGCAGTATAAATACCCCACATGTGACCCCATTTTGGAAAGAAGATACCCCAAGGTATTCAATGAGGGGCATGGCGAGTTCATAGAATTTTTTTTTTTGGGCACAAGTTAGCGGAAATTGATTTATTTATTTTTTCTCACAAAGTCTCCCTTTCCGCTAACTTGGGACAAAAATGTAAATCTTTCATGGACTCAATATGACCCTCACGGAATACCTTGGGGTGTCTTCTTTCCGAAATGGGGTCACATGTGGGGTATTTATACTGCCCTGGCATTTTAGGGGCCCTAAAGCGTGAGAAGAAGTCTGGAATATAAATGTCTAAAAAATGTTACACATTTGGATTCCGTGAGGGGTATGGTGAGTTCATGTGAGATTTTATTTTTTGACACAAGTTAGTGGAATATGAGACTTTGTAATAAAAAAAAACAAAAAAAAAACAATTTCCGCTAACTTGGGCCAAAAAAATGTCTGAATGGAGCCTTACAGGGGGAGGTGATCAATGACAGGGGGGTGATCAATGACAGGGGGGTGATCACCCATATAGACTCCCTGATCACCCTGTAAGGCTCCATTCAGAGGTCCGTATGATTTTTACGGATCCACTGATACATGGATCGAATCCGCAAAACGCATACGGACGTCTGAATGGAGCCTTACAGGGGGGTGATCAATGACAGGGAGGTGATCACCCATATAGATTCCCTGATCACCCCCCTGTCATTGATCACCCCCCTGTCATTGATCACCCCCCTGTCATTGATCACCCCCCTGTCAGGCTCCATTCAGACGTCCGTATGATTTTTACGGATCCACTGATACATGGATCGGATCCGCAAAACACATACGGACGTCTGAATGGAGCCTTACAGGGGGGTGATCAATGACAGGGGGGTGATCAGGAAGTCTATATGCGTGATCACCCCCTTGTCATTGATCACCCCCCTGTAAGGCTCCATTCAGACGTCCGTATGCATTTTGCGGATCCGATCCATGTATCCGTGGATCCGTAAAAATCATACGGACGTCTGAATGGAGCCTTACAGGGGGGTGATCAATGACAGGGGGGTGATCAATGACAGGGGGGTGATCAGGGAATCTATATGGGTGATCACCTCCCTGTCATTGATCACCCCCCTGTAAGGCTCCATTCAGACGTCCGTATGTGTTTTGCGGATCCGATCCATGTATCCATGGATCCGTAAAAATCATACGGACGTCTGAATGGAGCCTTACAGGGGGGGGTCAATGACAGGGGGGTGATCAATGACAGGGAAGTTATCAGGAAGTCTATATGCGTGATCACCCCCTTGTCATTGATCACCCCCCTGTAAGGCTCCATTCAGACGTCCATATGCGTTTTGCGGATCCGATCCATGTATCCGTGGATCCGTAAAAATCATACGGACCTCTGAATGGAGCCTTACAGGGGGGTGATCAATGACAGGGGGGTGATCAATGACAAGGGGGTGATTAGGGAGTCTATATGGGGTGATCAGTGGTTCATAAAGGGTTAATAAGTGACAGGGGGGGTGTAGTGTAGTGTGGTGTTTGGTGCTACTTTACACAGCTACCTATGTCCTCTGGTGGCCGATCCTAACAAAAGGGACCACCAGAGGACCAGGTAGCAGGTATAT
This sequence comes from Bufo gargarizans, assembly GCF_014858855.1. Taxonomy (NCBI): domain Eukaryota; kingdom Metazoa; phylum Chordata; class Amphibia; order Anura; family Bufonidae; genus Bufo; species Bufo gargarizans. The sequence continues at coordinate 207,552,214 of NC_058084.1, read as the reverse complement.
TAGACGCTGTTATCAAAACAGGGGTTAAAAAAAAAAAAATCACATCTCCAGCCTGCCAGCGAGCGATCGCCATTGGCAGGCTGGAGATCCACTCGCTTACCTTCCGTTCCTGTGAGCGCGCGCGCCTGTGTGCGCGCGTTCACAGGAAATCTCGGCTATCGCGAGATGACGGGCCGATGCGTCCAGGAGGAGTAAATCAACCACCTCCCGGACGCATCGGTGCGTACAGCGGTCGGGAGGTGGTTAAAGAGATTGTCCTTGCTCCTAACACCACTCACCATGCATACATGTGCCCCCAATACCTGTTTTTCATGTTCAAGCTTTTCTTCCCCCTGCAATACACCACATTATCCTGACAGATCGGTTTACTTTCTCCCCTTCTTGTTTTGTTGAATACATAACTTTATTGATACACAAGCCTGGCTGCACTGCACAGAGATGAGTCACATGCTGACCACACCTCCTACTCTGCTCTGCCTGCAGCAGCTACACCATCTAGAACTCCTGTGTCTTTCTACACTCAGACATGAATCTACTTCTCACTCAGTATCTAAATCCCATCACTGACCGTCCACAGGCTTGGCCCTCACATGTGTATCTAATCCTATCCTGTGTGATATAGCCTGCTGAGCTGTGTATCTAATCCCATCAGTGACCTTCTGCAGGCTCCGCTCTCACCATCTCCAGAGTGTGAAAAACTGCTTGAATCAGCAAGCATATCTAATCACATCTGTATCTAATCCTATCCTGTGTGATACAGCCTGCTAAGCAGTGCATCTAATCCCATCACTGACGGTCCACAGGCTCTTCGCTCACTATCTCCAGAGTGTGCACACAACCATATCCATTTTGCGAGCCACTGTCACGGACGGTGTACAGGAAACAAGACAAAGCAACATGCATATATGACTGAGTGGATCCAAAGCTAAGGAACAAAAGGGAGACCCCTGCACAAGACCTGAGACTTTCCCTGGCTGCTCAGCCTATGCAAAGATCCGAAAGGTGGAAGGTTGCATATCCACGTACCTCGACTATATAACCCCTGAACACCCTACAATAGTGAGGGGACACGACCACCGGCTCCCTACACCAGACACGGAGGGAGTCAGGGTCACCTGGGATCCAGCAAACAGAAAAAAACAGATAAATGTTCAGCACTTAACTTTGTAGCAGACTGGAAAACAAGATCAGCATGCACACACACTCCAGGAAGTAGTATAAGCCGCCCAGTAATGCATTATGGGGCGGAATTTAAAGGGATGCAATCAGTCCAACTCCATGACAGCTGAGAGAGGCTAACGAGATAAGGAACTGAACAGCACAACAAAGAACTCAAGGAGGAGGTTCTGAAAGGCCTCTGTCAGAGCTTCTCAGCTGTCTGGTTGTGACAGTAGCCCTCCCTCTACGAGTGGACTCCGGACACTCAGAGCCCACCTTCTCAGGATGGGACCTAGGGAAAGCCCTGATGAGACGAGAGGCCTTAATGTCCGTCACTGGGACCCACATCCTCTCCTCAGGACCATAACCCTCCCAATGAACAAGGTACTGAAGAGAACCGCGGACAAGACGAGAATCCACAATCCTAGAGACCTGAAATTCAAGATTCCCATCAACCATAATCGGAGGAGGAGGCAAAGGCGAGGGTACAATGGGTTGAACATAAGGTTTCAATAAGGACTTATGAAAAACATTATGGATCTTCCAAGTCTGAGGAAGATCAAGACGGTAGGCAACAGGATTGATGACAGACAGGATTTTGTAAGGCCCAATAAACCTAGGACCCAACTTCCAGGAGGGAACCTTCCATTTGATATTCTTGGTAGACAACCACACCAGATCACCAACATTCAGGTCCGGACCAAGCACACGTCTCTTATCTGCCACACGCTTATATCTCTCACTCATGCTCTTTAGATTATCCTAAATCTTTTGCCAAATAGATGACAAAGACGAGGAGAATCTGTCCTCATCAGGTAAACCAGAAGACCCCTCTCCCGAGAAAGTCCCAAACTGCGAATGAAACCCATATGCACCAAAAAATGGTGACTTATCAGAGGACTCCTGACGACGGTTATTTAAAGCAAACTCAGCAAGGGACAAAAAAAGAACACCAATCCTCTTGATTCTCTGTCACAAAACAGCGCAGATATGTCTCCAGATTCTGATTGACGCGCTCTGTCTGGCCATTCGACTGCAGGTGGAAAGCAGGAGAGAATGACAACCGAACCCCCAAGCGAGAACAGAAAGCCTTCCAGAATCTGGAAACAAACTGCGTGTCCCTATCAGAGACTATGTCTGAAGGAATACCGTGCAATTTGACAATGTGATCAATAAATGCCTGCGCCAGCGTCTTAGCATTGGGAAAACCAGGAAAAGGGATGAAATGGACCATTTTGATAAAACGGTCCACCACCACCAGAATCACAGTCTTCCCCGAGGAACGAGGCAGGTCCGTTATAAAGTCCATGGACAGATGTGTCCAAGGACGGGAAGGAATGGGTAAGGGAAGGAGAGGACATGATGGTCGTGAATGAGGGACTTTGGCACGAGCGCAAGTCTCGCAGGCTGCCACAAAACCCTCAACCGACTTACGAAGCGCAGGCCACCAGAATCTGAGCGATGAGATCCACTGTGGCTCTTGCCCCCGGGTGCCCAGCAAGGACAGTATCGTGGTGTTCCTTAAAAATCTTGTGTCTTAAAGCGAGAGGCACAAACAACCTCCCAGGAGGACAAAGATCAGGAGCCTCTGACTGGGCTGCCTGCACCTCTGCCTCCAATTCAGAAAAGAGAGCAGAGACCACCACACCTTCAGCCAAAATGGGACCCGGGTCTTCAAAATTCCCGCCTCCCGGAAAACAACGTGACAGGGCATCTGCCTTCACATTCTTAACTCCAGGGCGGAACGTGACCACAAAATTAAACCTAGAAAAGAACAAAGACCATCTGGCCTGTCTCGGGTTCAGACGCTTGGCTGATTCCAAGTAGGCCAGATTTTTATGGTCAGTAAATACGGTAATAGGGTGTCTGGCTCCCTCTAGCCAATGGCGCTATTCCTCAAAAGCCAACTTGATGGCCAACAATTCCCTATCTCCCACATCTTAATTTCTCTCTGCGGAGGAGAGTTTTTTCGAGAAAAAGGCACACAGTCGCCATTTGGCAGGAGAGGAACCCTGAGACAAGACCGCCCCCACACCCACCTCAGAAGCATCAACCTCAACTATGAAGGGTAAAGAAATATCAGGTTGCACCAAGATGGGAGCGGAAGCAAAACTCTCCTTGATATTAGAAAAAGCCTTGCGTGCCTCTACTGACCAAGAAGAAAAATCTACCCCCTTTCTGGTCATATCAGTGAGTGGTTTAACAATAGAGTATTAATTCAAAATAAACTTCCTGTAATAATTGGCAAAGCCCAAAAACCGCATCAGCGCCTTCTGATTCTCAGGAAGCTCCCACTCAAGCACAGCGCGGACCTTCTCGGGGTCCATGCAAAAACCAGAAGCGGAGAGAAGGAACCCCAGAAATTGAATTTCTGGAACCGCAAACACACATTTTTCCAGTTTCGCATATAATTTATTCTCCCGCAGGATGAGCAAGACTTGACGTAAATGTTCCTTATGAGTTTTGAAATCAGGAGAAAAAAAATCAAAATGTCATCCAAATACACTAATACAAATTTTCCCATCAAATGATAAAAAATGCTGTTCACGAAATGCTGAAAAACGGCTGGGGCATTCATCAAACCAAAAGGCATAACCAAATTCTCAAAATGGCCCTCAGGGGTATTGAAGGCCGTCTTCCATTCGTCTCCTTCTCTGACCCTGACCAGGTTGTATGCCCCTCTTAGATCTAATTTGGAAAAGATTTTAGCCCCAACAACCTGGTTAAACAGGTCCGGGATCAGAGGAAGCGGATAAGGGTCACGAATAGTGATACTGTTCAGCTCCCTGAAATCCAGACAAGGTCTTAAAGAACCATCTTTTTTCTTAACAAAGAAAAAACCAGCGGCAACAGGTGACATCGAGGATCGTATGTGTCCTTTTCTCAGACTCTCAGAGATAGAAGTACGCATAGCAATCCTCTCAGGTTGGGAAAGATTGTATAAACAAGATTTAGGCAGTTTGGCGCCTGGGATGAGATTAATAGGGCAATCGTACTCCCTGTGCGGGGGCAAATCCTGAACTCCACTCTCAGAGAAGACATCCGAAAATTCAGAGAGAAAAGATGGTACAGTCTTAGTAGCAACCTCAGAAACAGATGTCATGAGGCAATTCTCTCTGCAAAAGTGACTCCAACCATTTATTTGCCTCGCTTGCCAATCAATGGTGGGGTTATGTTTAGTGAGCCAGGGTAGCCCCAACACTAGAGGAGTAGGCAAACCGCTAAGGACGAAACATGACACATCCTCAACATGAGCATCACTCACAATTAAACGGATATTGTGAACTATGCCCTTTAATGATTTCTGAGAAAGTGGAGCGGGATCAATAGCGAAAACAGGAATATCCTTTCCCAAAGTGCGCACCTGGAAACCATGAGTTATCGCAAATTGATTATCAATGAGATTGACCGCTGCTCCACTATCCACAAAATCTCACAAAAAATGTTCTTGCTCTCTAGCGCCACCCTAGCCGGCAGGACAAAACGGGAACTACAAGCAAATGGAAAACCTTCAATTTCCGCCTCAACCCTGCCAATAGTAACAGACAGAACATTTTTAAAAGATTGTTTGTTTCTTTATTACTCCCAGAAAACTGCCTGAATCTCCTAGAGGGACAAATATTTGCCAAATGATTTATGCCTCCACAACAAAAACAAACCCTCCCATGCGAGCTGAATCTTCTATTGTCAGAAGCAATCAACCCCAGCTGCATGGGCTCCTGCTCAGAAGGGGCTGACAGCGACTGAGACCCCTGCGCACAGAATGGGACCGCTGCACTGTCCTGGGACTGAGTATGACAGGAAGGGGACATCTCTCCACTCTCTCTAAGACGCCTGTCAATACGAATGGCCTGAGACATAGCAGAGTCCAAAGAAATAGGCCTCTCATGAAAGGCAAATGCATCTTTCAATCCCTCTGAAAGACCATGGCAAAATTGACTTCGGAGTGCAGCATCATTCCAACCAGTATCAACTGCCCATCTCCGAAATTCTGAGCAGTATATTTCTGCGGATTGTTTACCCTGGCATAATAGACGTAGTCTAGACTCAGCCAGAGCAATACGATCCGGATCATATATCTGACCCAGGGCTAAAAAGAATTCATCTACTGAACGGAGAGGCCGTGCCCCCTCCGGCAGCGAAAAGGCCCAGGACTGAGCGTTACCCCTGAGCAGCGATATAATGATCCCCACCCTCCGTTCCTCATCACCAGAGGAATGGGGAAGAAGGCGAAAATGGAGTTTGCAAGCCTCTCTAAAACGCACAAAATTTTCACTACCCCCGGAGAACATATCCGGGAGCAAGATCTTAGGCTCAGAACAAACTCCATGAACGCAAGCTGAACCGGTCACTTGAAGCTGAGAAAAAGTCTTACGGAGATCAGCTACCTCCAATGAAAGACCCTGAAGGCGTTCAGCCAAAAGTGAAACCGGATCCATGCTTGAGACGGTTTTGGCGGCTTATAATGTCACGGACGGTGTACAGGAAACAAGACAAAGCAACATGCATATATGACTGAGTGGATCCAAAGCTAAGGAACAAAAGGGAGACTATCACAGAATTCAACTACCTAAAATTTAACTTTTAATCAAAAATCAGCTAAAAGATACACATACAGACGTGGACAAAATTGTTGGTACCCTTTGGTCAATGAAAGAAAAAGTCACAATGGTCACAGAAATAACTTTAATCTGACAAAAGTAATAATAAATTAAAATTCTATAAATGTTAACCAATGAAAGTCAGACATTGTTTTTCAACCATGCTTCAACAGAATTATGTAAAAAAATAAACTCATGAAACAGGCATGGACAAAAATGATGGTACCCCTAGAAAACACAGAACATAATGTGACCAAAGGGACATGTTAATTCAAGGTGTGTCCACTAATTAGCATCACAGGTGTCTACAACCTTGTAATCAGCCATTGGGCCTATATATATGGCTCCAGGTAATCACTGTGTTGTTTGGTGATATGGTGTGTACCACACTCGACATGGACCAGAGGAAGCAAAGGAAAGAGCTGTCTCAAGAGATCAGAAAGAAAATTATAGACAAGCATGTTAAAGGTAAAGGCTATAAGACCATCTCCAAGCAACTAGATGTTCCTGTGAGTACAGTTGCACATATTATTCATAAGTTTAAGATCCATGGGACTGTAGCCAACCTCCCTGGACGTGGCCGCAGGAGGAAAATTGATGACAAATCTAAGAGACGGATAATCCGAATGGTAACAAAAGAGCCTAGAAAGACTTCTAAAGAGATTCAAGGTGAACTTCATGCTCAAGGAACATCAGTGTCAGATCGCACCATCCGTCGTTGTTTGAGCCAAAGTGGACTACATGGGAGACGACCAAGGAGGACACCATTGTTGAAAACGAATCATAAAAAAGCAAGACTGGAATATGCCAAACTACATGTTGACAAGCCACAAAGCTTCTGGGAGAATGTCCTGTGGACAGATGAGACAAAAATCGAAGTTTTTGCCAAGGCACATCAGCTGTATGTTCACAGACGAAAAAATGAAGCATATCAAGAAAAGAACACTGTCCCTACTGTGAAACATGGAGGAGGCTCTGTTATGTTCTGGGGCTGCTTTGCTGCGTCTGGCACAGGGTGTCTTGAATCTGTGCAGGGTACAATGAAATCTCAAGACTATCAAGGAATTCTAGAGAGAAATGTACTAGCCAGTGTCAGAAAGCTTGGTCTCAGTCGCAGGTCATGGGTCTTGCAACAGGACAATGACCCAAAACACACCGCTAAAAACACCCAAGAATGGCTAAGAGGAAAAAATTGGACTATTCTAAAGTGGCCTTCTATGAGCCCTGACCTCAATCCTATTGAGCATCTTTGGAAGGAGCTGAAACATGCAGTCTGGAAAAGGCACCCTTCAAACCGGACACAACTGGAGCAGTTTGCTCATGAGGAGTGGGCCAAAATACCTGCTGAGAGGTGCAGATGTCTCATTGACAGTTACAGGAAGCGTTTGATTGCAGTGATTGCCTCAAAAGGTTGCGCAACAAAATATTAAGTTAGGGGTACCATCATTTTTGTCCATGCCTGTTTCATGAGTTTATTTTTTTACATAATTCTGTTGAAGCATGGTTGAAAAACAATGTCTGACTTTCATTGGTTAACATTTATAGAATTTTAATTTATTATTACTTTTGTCAGATTAAAGTTATTTCTGTGACCATTGTGACTTTTTCTTTCATTGACCAAAGGGTACCAACAATTTTGTCCACGTCTGTATATGATCCCTCACTTGGGGATTGATAGACAAACAGAAGACATACACAGAAAAAATAGAGCCATGTTAAGGACCAGGTCAAGGAGGGCCAATCTCGTAATATGGTGGGGCCAGACACACATGGGTCACTAAATGTATCCCTGTGATGTCCCTGTGTTATTCTCAGCCCGGAGATGATCCCTGATGGTGGGAACACTCCGTCCCCGTGCCTAACCTAATTGTCCTTCGGAAGCCCTAATCTCAGAGAAAGACCCATATGGATGTCCGGGTCCTGAGATATCCGCTATACAAACAAGTAATGTCCTATCGGACAATCCAGAAAGATATCTGGATGAAAAAAACGGAGTCACAACTTATACAGATGCCTAAAAAGTGGCGCTCTGAAACAGGGTCTCGACGCGTTTCCCCTCAACTATATGGTTCATCAGGAGACCAGTAACATTATGATAGGGACGCGTTTCCCCTCAACTATATGGTTCATCAGGAGACCAGTAACATTATGATAGGTTATGATAAACACACAATGTATAGAAAATAAGTTGCCTTGTAGATCAAATGGCAACTGGTTTTTCAAAACAGTGACCGCACCAGGACTTAATCCATATAAATGGTCAGACCAACAAAAATAAAGAAAAACCTAAATAACTGGGGCACCTCCATGCGGCACCGCACTGTCTGAATTAAAACAGAACAACTAACATCGCATAGAAGGACCATTGATAATGATAAGGTACTTATCCATTCTAGTTTATCTTCAGCAGGCAGTGAACAGCAGCATGGTGTGCTCCAGGGGGCAAAAAAAAGATATGGCTCCAAATTGCAAACACACAATGTGACTCTTAATACCTAGGATGAGACCAGCCCCCTCCAAGATGCACCAATCATAGGGTGCCATTCCAGTCATGTGACACACCCTTAGATTAACCTGTGTGACATCACAGGAATCAGGTGTCAAGGGAAAAAAAAACAAAAAAAAAAACAACAACCCCTAGAGAACACCTATCCCTAAATCGCTGAGAATGAGGGGGTAGGAAATATCAGATAATCCTGAGAATAAAAAGTGTATACCTGTCCGGGTAATCGCTAATGGAACGCACGCCAGGATATCAACTATGGCCGTGCGTTCCACACAGAACTTCCGGTCGCCGCCTGATGACGACTGCGCTCTGTCAGAGGCGCTCTTCCACTCAACTTCCGGTCGCTGCCTGATGATAAGAGGCGCTCTGTCAGAAGCGGCATTGGAAAAAGGGGCGTGACCTGACGCCGTCTCCACGCCTCATACTTACTCCCAGCCCATACCGCTGTGTCTGTATTCCACTGCGGCCGGCCGGGGGGCGTGGAAATGCGTTCCACATGCCGCTTATATTGTGCTATGCCTGGACAACCTTTTGGTATATGTCCCCCACATGAATGAATGGAAGGGGGTATGGATGATCAATCAAATGTATGTACATAGCTGGAGCCCCATTAGGATTAATGGTACGTAGATACAGAGATACTGAGGCAAACAATTATATCCAAAACTGTATAGGTACATGCAGCAAAACATAATAAATGGGTATTCCATCCATAACCCCTTTGCAACAAAGGTTCGCTGCTTTATGCGAGGGGACCAGATTATAAGATGCTGAAAAATTATGAAAAAATGGTTAGCCCGCCGTGAACAATTAGTATTGGATAAAAAAAAAAAACACTAATGAGCACGCCAGTTTCTCAGGGGTAAAGTTGAATTGTCACACTGTGTGTTCACAAATTATCTGTACAAAAGCTTCAGATGACAACATCCGATGCATAAATAGATAATCCTAATACGGATCCTCCAGTTGTGGAGTGATCCTGGATAAAATAGAATGACACTTCACTTGTCGATAATCAGCTATGCCAGTGAGGAAGAAGTGGTGAGATAAGGACTGCAGGTAATGTGAACTATAGGAAACAGGAGAATGTGAGTAGTTCGTTAAGTCCCGTGGGAGATTGTGACCGGAACCGGAAGATCCAGGCCGCCTCTTTCTGTAGGATCCTGCGGTCCCAGTCACCCCTCCTCGGTGAGGGTCGAATCAATTCTAAAGCAGAAAACTTAAGGGATCTCGGGTCCCCATCATGCATCTCCCATATATGATTGGCTATGGGTGTGTCCTTTTTATTCCTGATGTCCCCAAGGTGCTCCAAAATGCGTTTCCGAAATTCCCTAAAGGTCTTTCCAATATAGTCTTTGGGGCAGGTGCATTGGGCTAGATATACTACCCCCTTGCTGTGACAGTTAATGAAGTCTCGATCTAAGGGAGTTCCGGGAGAACAGGGCTTACCAGTTCGATAAACCCCAATATCCGCCCGAGACTGATATATCTTCCTCTGAACAGGAGTTCTCTGACTCTGAGGTACAGAGTAACAGAGGGAGATACAACAGTAGACGAGGAAAGGGGGGAAGGGGTCGGGGACGCCCGAACAACAAAAAATGGCCAAAATCCAGCGGACCAAGAGGGAGAGAGTGCGAATATCCCTCACCCTCTGGGCTCTCATCATCTTCCTCGCTGCCACCACCGTTACCTCCCTCCCAGGGGGATTTTTTAGGGAGATGCGGCCCGTATCATCTGCGGGACCGACCCTAGCTCAACGACCCTTAGATGACCAATTACAGATAGTTAATCTATCGTCTAGGGTTCTTAGTACGGTAGAGGAGTCCCTGCTCCGGCGTGGCCTTTCATTTGTCCCCACTACGAAATTTGATCCCTTCACCTGGACTAAGGATCTCCATTTGTTCTCCAGAAAACTTAAGTGGCATAAATTCATGAAAAACAATGACCGCAGGACCTGTGAGCAGATGGGCTTGCAGGAGAGCGAGTATGCAGATTTTAGGGTACTATGTGAGCTTTATCAAGAGGGGTCACGTACACCTGGTCAGGGCCCATTCATGGAACTTCACCCTAAGAGTAAGAAGGCTCCCCCTTCGATGAATTATGACCATATTGAAATTTTTTTACAAATGGTCACTGAGGATATTGATAAACTACCTCTCAATAGAACTCACTTCCATAATTTGTCTGGAGCTGAAACTGAAGCTCTTCGTAACCTCGAGAGGGACCCCTCTATCGTAGTGAAATCAGCCGATAAGGGAGGAAACCTGGTAATTATGGGGCATATGCAATATAAAAAAATGTGCAGACAGTTACTTAACGATAAAAGCTGCTATCATATACTACCCTCTGATCCGTCAGAAATTTTCCTTGGGGAACTTACATCCATTCTCCAGGACGGACTACGGAGTAAGGTAATCAGCGACACTGAGTACCGCTTTATGCTGCCAACCAAACCCCAGATTGCGACATTCTATGGGTTACCCAAAATCCACAAGGGGGTGTCCCCTCTCAAGGGCCGACCCATTGTGTCAGGGGTGGGGTCAATCATTCAGAATAGTGAGATCGACAATGTCCTCAAGAGCTTTGTGTTCTCGCTCCCCTCCTATACAAGGGACACAATGGATTTTTTGTGCAAGATTGAAGCCTTGAATATTGAACCATCGTGGTCCCTTGGTAGTGTCGATGTAGAGTCACTCTATAGCTCAATTCCCCATGACAAGGGCTTACTGGCTACCAGAGCATTTCTTCAAACCAGGTCTGTGTGTCATAAGGTGCATAACGACTTCGTGGTGACCCTTTTAGAGTTCGTGCTAACGCACAACTTTTTTCAGTTTGATGGGCAGTTCTTCCACCAGCTCAGGGGGACCGCTATGGGGAGCCCCTGTGCCCCTACTTATGCTAATCTCCTCCTGGGCTGGTGGGAGGATAAGGTGGTCTTCCCTGACCTACCAGAGTGGTGGGGTGACAAGATCGTCTTCTGGACCAGATACATCGATGATGTTTTCATCATCTGGAACGGTAGTTCAGAAGAATTCGACCTATTCATTAGGGCCCTGAACGTTAACGATCTGGGACTCTCGTTTACCTCTGAATTTCATCCGGATTCCCTCACGTTCCTTGACGTGAGGGTTACCAAAACCGGGGGCGGTCTTGTCACCTCAACATTCAGGAAGGCCACCGCCACAAATAGTTTGCTACACTGGGAGAGTCATCACCCAGTAAACTTGAAGAAGGGTATACCATGGGGCCAGTACCTCCGCATGCGAAGAAATTGCTCTGACCGTGAAGGCTTTCATCATGAATCCAAAAAACTACAGCATAGGTTCTCGTGTAGGGGTTACCCACAAGGTGTTCTTAAGACTGCGTTTCAGCATGCATCTCTATGCGAACGAGATGCCCTTTTGGTACCGCGGAAACCCGAAGGAAGGGATGGTGTCATTAGGATCATCTCTACATTTGACACGATGAGTCAAGATGTGAGAACCATCATTAACAAATATTGGCCCATCCTCCTCATGGATCCTGATCTATCAGATAAACTTTCCCCTCGCCCGAGTATTTCATTCAGAAGGGGTCGGTGCCTCCGAGACCGCCTAGTGCATAGCCACTATTCTGGACCCATCCCTAAAGGAACATGGCTGGACCGGAAGCCGCTTGGCACCTTTCGCTGCGGATCTTGCCTTGCCTGTAACAGCATAAATAACACCAAGTCCAATAGATGCACGGTTACGGGTAGGGTTTTCGATATTCGAGACTTCATTAACTGTCGCAGCAAGGGGGTAGTATATCTAGCCCAATGCACCTGCCCCAAAGACTATATTGGAAAGACCTTTAGGGAATTTCGGAAACGCATTTTGGAGCACCTTGGGGACATCAGGAATAAAAAGGACACACCCATAGCCAATTATATATGGGAGATGCATGATGGGGACCCGAGATCCCTTAAGTTTTCTGCTTTAGAATTGATTCGACCCTCACCGAGGAGGGGTGACTGGGACCGCAGGATCCTACAGAAAGAGGCGGCCTGGATCTTCCGGTTCCGGTCACAATCTCCCACGGGACTTAACGAACTACTCACATTCTCCTGTTTCCTATAGTTCACATTACCTGCAGTCCTTATCTCACCACTTCTTCCTCACTGGCATAGCTGATTATCGACACGCGAAGTGTCATTCTATTTTATCCAGGATCACTCCACAACTGGAGGATCCGTATTAGGATTATCTATTTATGCATCGGATGTTGCCATCTGAAGCTTTTGTACAGATAATTTGTGAACACACAGTGTGACAATTCAACTTTACCCCTGAGAAACTGGCGTGCTCATTAGTGTTTTTTTTTTTTATCCAATACTAATTGTTCACGGCGGGCTAACCATTTTTTCATAATTTTTCAGCATCTTATAATCTGGTCCCCTCGCATAAAGCAGCGAACCTTTGTTGCAAAGGGGTTATGGATGGAATACCCATTTATTATGTTTTGCTGCATGTACCTATACAGTTTTGGATATAATTGTTTGCCTCAGTATCTCTGTATCTACGTACCATTAATCCTAATGGGGCTCCAGCTATGTACATACATTTGATTGATCATCCATACCCCCTTCCATTCATTCATGTGGGGGACATATACCAAAAGGTTGTCCAGGCATAGCACAATATAAGCGGCATGTGGAGCGCATTTCCACGCCCCCCGGCCGGCCGCAGTGGAATACAGACACAGCGGTATGGGCTGGGAGTAAGTATGAGGCGTGGAGACGGCGTCAGGTCACGCCCCTTTTTCCAATGCCGCTTCTGACAGAGCGCCTCTTATCATCAGGCAGCGACCGGAAGTTGAGTGGAAGAGCGCCTCTGACAGAGCGCAGTCGTCATCAGGCGGCGACCGGAAGTTCTGTGTGGAACGCACGGCCATAGTTGATATCCTGGCGTGCGTTCCATTAGCGATTACCCGGACAGGTATACACTTTTTCACATTATTCTCAGGATTATCGGATATTTCCTACCCCCTCATTCTCAGCGATTTAGGGATAGGTGTTTTATAGGGGTTTTTTTTTATTTTATTTTTTCCCTTGACACCTGATTCCTGTGATGTCACACAGGTTAATCTAAGGGTGTGTCACATGACTGGAATGGCACCCTATGATTGGTGCATCTTGGAGGGGGCTGGTCTCATCCTAGGTATTAAGAGTCACATTGTGTGTTTACAATTTGGAGCCATATCTTTTTTGCCCCCTGGAGCAACCCATGCTGCTGTTCACTGCCTGCTGAAGATCAACTGGAATGGATAAGTACCTTATCATTATCAATGGTCCTTCTATGCGATGTTAGTTGTTCTGTTTTAATTCAGACAGTGCGGTGCCGCATGGAGGTGCCCCAGTTATTTAGGTTTTTCTTTATTTTTGTTGGTCTGACCATTTATATGGATTAAGTCCTGGTGCGGTCACTGTTTTGAAAAACCAGTTGCCATTTGATCTACAAGGCAACTTATTTTCTATACATTGTGTGTTTATCATAACCTATCATAATGTTACTGGTCTCCTGATGAACCATATAGTTGAGGGGAAACGCGTCCCTATCATAATGTTACTGGTCTCCTGATGAACCATATAGTTGAGGGGAAACGCGTCGAGACCCTGTTTCAGAGCGCCACTTTTTAGGCATCTGTATAAGTTGTGACTCCGTTTTTTTCATCCAGATATCTTTCTGGATTGTCCGATAGGACATTACTTGTTTGTATAGCGGATATCTCAGGACCCGGACATCCATATGGGTCTTTCTCTGAGATTAGGGCTTTCCAAGGACAATTAGGTTAGGCACGGGGACGGAGTGTTCCCACCATCAGGGATCATCTCCGGGCTGAGAATAACACAGGGACATCACAGGGATACATTTAGTGACCCATGTGTGTCTGGCCCCAAAATATTACGAGATTGGCCCTCCTTGACCTGGTCCTTAACATGGCTCTATTTTTTCTGTGTATGTCTTCTGTTTGTCTATCAATCCCCAAGTGAGGGATCATATATGTGTATCTTTTAGCTGATTTTTGATTAAAAGTTAAATTTTAGGTAGTTGACTTCTGTGATAGTGTTCGTAATTACAACTACCAATTCAGTATTTACATAGGTTTAAAACCCCCCTTTACTCCTAAGGAACAAAAGGGAGACCCCTGCACAAGACCTGAGACTTTCCCTGGCTGCTCAGCCTATGCAAAGATCCGAAAGGTTGCATATCCACGTACCTCGACTATATAACCCCTGAACACCCTACAATAGTGAGGGGACACGACCACCGGCTCCCTACACCAGACACAGAGGGAGTCAGGGTCACCTGAGATCCAGCAAACAGAAAATAACAGATAAATGTTCAGCACTTAACTTTGTAGCAGACTGGAAAACAAGACCAGCATGCACACACACTCCAGGAAGTAGTATAAGCCGCCCAGTAATGCATTATGGGGCGGAATTTAAAAGGATGCAATCAGTCCAACTCCATGACAGCTGAGAGAGGCTAACGAGATGAGGAACTGAACAGCACAACAAATAGAACTCAAGGAGGAGGTTCTGAAAGCCTCTGTCAGAGATTCTCAGCTGTCTGGTTGCGACAGCCACATTTTTTGCAGTCCCACTGAGTTCCATGGATTTGAGGTCCTCATCTGTCTTTACTGGAACTGACATACGGATGTAAAAAACAGAGGACGTCCATGTACTTTCCACATCCGTATGTCAGTTCTGCGAAAGATAGAACTATTCTGGTCCTCATAATACATATCTAAAACCCATAGAACTCAATAGGACTGCACACGGACAGTAACTTTATTTAGTGGATCTGCGACTTGCAGACTGCAAAACAGATACGGTTCTATGCACGAGCCCTATCCCTTATACTCAGCCCCCATAACAGTGACGTCCACAGTGCCCCCATGACATTGACGTCCACAGTGCCCCCATGACATTGACATCCACAGTGCCCCCATGACATTGACGTCCACAGTGCCCCCATAACAGTGACGTCCACAGTGCCCCCATAACAGTGACGTCCACAGTGCCCCCATAACAGTGACGTCCACAGTGCCCCCATAACAGTGACGTCCACAGTGCCCCCATAACAGTGACGTCCACAGTGCCCCCATAACAGTGACGTCCACAGTGCCCCCATAACAGTGACGTCCACAGTGCCCCCATAACAGTGACGTCCACAGTGCCCCCATAACAGTGACGTCCACAGTGCCCCCATAACAGTGACGTCCACAGTGCCCCCATAACAGTGACGTCCACAGTGCCCCCATAACAGTGACGTCCACAGTGCCCCCATAACAGTGACGTCCACAGTGCCCCCATAACAGTGACGTCCACAGTGCCCCCATAACAGTGACGTCCACAGTGCCCCCATAACAGTGACGTCCACAGTGCCCCCATAACAGTGACGTCCACAGTGCCCCCATAACAGTGACGTCCACAGTGCCCCCATAACAGTGACGTCCACAGTGCCCCCATAACAGTGACGTCCACAGTGCCCCCATAACAGTGACGTCCACCGTGCCCCCATAACAGTGACGTCCACCGTGCCCCCATAACAGTGACGTCCACCGTGCCCCCATAACAGTGACGTCCACCGTGCCCCCATAACAGTGACGTCCACCGTGCCTTCATAACAGTGACGTCCACCGTGCCTTCATAACAGTGACGTCCACCGTGCCTTCATAACAGTGACGTCCACCGTGCCTTCATAACAGTGACGTCCACCGTGCCTTCATATCAGTGACGTCCACCGTGCCTTCATAACAGTGACGTCCACCGTGCCTTCATAACAGTGACGTCCACCGTGCCTTCATAACAGTGACGTCCACCGTGCGTCCATAAGAGTTACATCCACTGTGTCTCATAACAGTGCCATCCAGTGCCCCTAGTGCCATCCAATGCCCCCTATTTGTTAGCCAGTGCCCCTTGTGCCATCCAGTGCCCCCTAGTACCATCCAGTACCCCCACTATGCCATGCAGTGTCCATTTTTTTGCCATCCATTTCCCCCTTGTGCCATCCAGTTCCCCCATTGTGCCATCCATTACCCCCTTGTTCCATCCACTGTGCCCCAGTGAAATACAGTGGCCAATTTGTCATCCTAATTACCCCAGAGTGCCATCCACAATTTCACAGTGCTGTCCCCCTCTCATGTGCCAGTCAGTGCTCCCAGTGAGATCCACAGCATAGCAATCAGCCTCTGTGGCTGATCGCTATGCTGTCACTCCTGCACAGCGCTTACATCGTGCTGTGCAGGAGTCAGTACAGGCTTTACATAGAAGCCTGTACAATACAGAGAGGGTGGCCAGCAGTCGTGCACATGCGCACTAGCATTCAGCCTAGTGCACTGTGAAGACTGCCGGCCGCCGTTTTCTCCAGCAGGAGGCGTTGACGTCACTAGTGATGATCCATCTCCTGCTGGAGAAAGGAAGCGAAGACAGGAAGCCAAGAAAACCCATCTGGAGGGACCACGTTACCGGGAGCAGATATCAGGTGCACTGTGGAAGGTAAGTATGTGATCATTAATCTATCCTCCACAGGTTAGATTTTTAATGGAAAAAAAAGGTTAAGCCCGGAGAACCCCTTTAACCATCATGGTCCCCGGCTCCGTGCTTGTGTGAGCACTGTCCTTCCTGGCCGCCTCTGTCATTGTCCACGTCTGGCTGCATTGCGGGGCAGGTAGCAGCAGTGATCAGCTGCTGTTGTCTTCCCATTCACCACCACAGTCCTGGGTTCTGTCCATATAGACACCGTCCTTTCTGGAATCAGTGTCATGCCTTGCCCTGTGAATGTGCGGAGGTCTGTCAGACTGGCTGCACATGTCTGACTTCTCTGTTTTGTTTTGGGTTTGAGCTGGATCCACCTTCCCTCAGGTGTACAGTATTTGATTGTTAGTGAGGCTATTTATCCCTCCTTCCCCCCAGTGGCCTGTGTGGGTTATAGTTCTTTCTTGTGAGCTCTGGGTGTGTGGTGGATGATCTGCTCCAGCTCTGCTCAAGCTAAGTCCTCTCTGTTTTTTCCCATTGTCTCTTTTATCTAAGCCTCTAGGGAGATGCTTGCTTCCTCCGGGTTTGAAGAAGCAGGTTGCCTCTTCCCTTTTCCCTACAGCTTAGGGTTTGCCCAGGGTGTATAGGTTTAGGCACGAGGGCATGTGCATATCCATCATAAGGGTATGCACATGCGCACAACAGTTTAGGGAAAGCTTTTAGGGATCGCTAGGAGGTGACCCTTTTCTCCCTAGCTTTTCGGCTTAGTCATTTGTTCTGTTTGTTTTCCTGTGTTTGGTTATTTCCCCGCTTACCTACCTATCGTGACAATCAGCTCTGCAGTTTTCTTATATCCCTGGACACAGCATGACTTCGAGCCTGTTCCATGTAGCACCTCATTAAGAGCTGGTATGTGTCATTTGATTTAAGGGTTTTTCACATATGACCTGTGCGACCAATCCCAGTCATCCTGCACGTATATAAGTGGTCCAGCCCCCTTCCCAAGTGCCTGAGCATCAAAGGTCCTTGTGTCCGGCAAGGGTTGCTGTTTGTGCCTGTGTTCCTACATGCCTAACCTGTGCTTGGATTCTGGACTTCACTTCCTGTTTGATACTTATCTATCCTGTCTTGCATCTCCTTCCGATGACCCAGATTACCTGACCTGTACCTGAGCTGCCTATCTTGACCCATTGCTTGTACAACTTTGCTTCTGCCTCATTCTTCGATCCTGCACTGTTGCTCCTGGTTATGACTCAGCCTGTTGACTAAGACTGTACCTCTCATTCCTTGCTCTGGTATCGCCTGGACCAGCTGCTTCATGTGTCAATCCACCTCAAGAGGTAGCGACCTGGTGTTCCCCTCAGGAAAGCCTATACCCACATTCAGGGGTACTGTGAAGAACAAAGAGTTCACTTAAATGATACCCTTAGAGCAGTGGTGTTGCTAGGGCTGGTGTCACACGGTGCGGTAGAAAATGGTGTCCCCCCAAGCCCCACCTCCAGAAGCAATCATTTTTTAGCCATATATGGGGGCTATCGGGTTTCTACTGTCGTAGGGGGGCATCCTTTAGCTCAGCAGACCCCCCAAAGCTTAGAGCCCCAGCACCCCTTTTCCCCCATGCTCACCTAGGTCAGGTGCACCCCACTTTCGCTGGCTGGCTGACTGAGACACCAAATGCTGTTCAATTTCTTCTGGTGACCGCTTTTTCGTGTCACTTGTGTGGACAAGTCACGTAGGGGACGTCCATCAAGCTCCGCCGATCCGCCGCGGCGCCGCTGACGTCCCTTCACGTCCTTCACTGAGCCTGCCGACCGGCCCAAGCGGTAACGGGGTTTGGATAGTAGATCACCATTGGGGGTGGGGTTTTAAGGTGCTAGCAGACAGATCGCCGAGGAAAGGGGGGTGCTAGCAGTCAGATCGCTTACCAGGCAGTGGCGGATTCAGAGCCTGGTCTCGGGAGGGGCCCTTCCAGATTATTTTCCGTCTGCCGCCACAAAACAATGGTGCTTATAGAAGAGACTACACAGTGTAGAGGTTTACTGTATATTGTGTGGCACAGTGTATGTTATGTGTATAACAAACATATTTCACATGAAAACTTGGGGATCTCGAACACCACTTCAACACTTTGGCTGGGAGGCTCGGTGGAGCTGATTTTGTGTTTTACCCTAATGAGAAAAATTTCATAATAAGGATTTGGAGAAGGGGCAGTGGGGTCACAGAGCAGGTAGAGGCTGGTGCTGCTACTAGGGAGCTCATACCATAGGGGAGTAATAAAGCCCACCATAATGCACCCCCGTAGAAATAATTCTCCTTATAATGTGACAGTGCAAAAAATACTCCCTTGTAATGACCCCAGTTGAGCTAATCTCACCATAGTGCCCCCATAATGTGCCAGTATAAAATACCCCTATATAGTTCCCCCAGTAAATGCCCCCATAATGCTCCTCTTCCCCCTTCCTCCTATTGCGCCCCATAATGTACCAGTATAAAATGCCATATATATAGTGCCCCAGTAGATGCCCTCAGTGTCCCCTATAATTTGAAAGTATAAAATACCCCTTCTTAGTGTCCCCTGTAGATGACCCCATAGTACTCTTCTCCCCCCCTTCCCCATAGTACCCACCATAATATGTCCCAGTATAAAATGCTACTGTACAGAGACCCCCATATAAAATACCCCTTCTTTGTGGCCTCAGTAGATGCCCCTATAGTGCCCACTAATAATGTGCCAGTAATAAGTGCCCCCATAGCTGCCCCCAATAATGTGCCAGTAAAATGTGCCCCCATAAATGCCCCCAATCACGTGCCAGTAACAAGAGCACCCCCCAATCATGTGCCAGTAGCAAGAGCACCCCCATCATTTGCCAGTAATAAGAGCACCCCCCATCATGAGCCAGTAACAAGAGCTCCCCCATCATGAGCCAGTAAAAAGAGCCCCCACATCATGTGCCAGTAACAAGATCCCCCCCATCATGTGCCAGTAAAAGTATTGTACATATAATAAAAAAAACAGTTATACTTACCTCCATGTCAGCGATGCAGGCCTCTTCGTGCCTGTGTCCCGTGCTGTACGGCACAGGCGGTGCGATGACATCTGCCGGCAGCCTATCAGAGGAATAGGGAAGGGACACACCTCTCTCTCCCCTGCCCCGCCACAGCATCCATCTGAATCTCTGTCCTGAGGACGGTGATACAGATGATTATGGAGATGAGCGCTTCCCCTGTGCCCTGCCGCTGCCATCAGACTGGTGTCACCCCATCACTGGTGTCACCCGGTGCGACCCGCACCCCCCTCGCAACACCACTGCCTTAGAGGAGGTTGATCATGTGGCACAGTGGGTTCACATCTGCTGGTTCGTGAGACTATTACTGTAGAGATACTCTTGTTGATTGTGACAAGGAATCTAGTCAGTGTCTTTAAAGACTGTCAAACTTTTGGTTAGGTGCCTGAGGTACTTCAGTCTTCCCTTCTTCACTACCTATACTCAGTCCTCCATGGCCCCTTTCTTGAATAGAATTAAATGAATTGCAGTATAGTTTTATGGCTGTAGACAACTTTATTGGAAAGTTGTAGGAAGAAGGACAAAAAGACGAACACTATTCTGCCCATAAAAGGGTTGCCCAAGATAATTTAAAATCTTGGCAAGTCATAGAATAGCCTAAAATACAATAAAAATCATCTTATACTCATTTTCCAGTGCTGTTTTCTGGAGCACTGATGTGGTCCTCCAGCTGATGTGTGTACACAAGAATAGCACAGCAAAATAACATCACTGGAGAAAGGGGTAATCATTAGCGTTGGGCAAGCATGCTCGGCCGAACACTAGTTCAGCTCGAGCATCGCGATGCTTGGCACATTGCGGTGTTCGGTCGAATACTGTGTGTTCTCGAGCGCAATTCTCGAGTCTCATCCCAGCACGTTTGTTAGCTGCTATGAGGCCAATAAACGTGCAGGTAAATAATGCCATTTACTGTAATGCTATATAGCACCCGATGACACGTTCGGTTCGGCTCAGTATAAGTCAGGAAGAGCTGGAAAGCAGAAGGAAGAGATAGTATAGGGATTGAAATAGCTATATTTTAGTTATTATACTTGTTAAGGACTATTGTGTGGCAGCAATATATATTTTTAGCGCAACCTGCACTAAATTGCTAAAACTTGTAAGAGACCCAAAAGTCCTTTTAAGGACTATAGTTGTATTTGGCAGCAATATATATTTTTTGCGCAACCTGTGCTAAATTGCTTGCAATTGTTTGGCCACTGCAGACAGCGACATTATCTGTGCTACATCTCCTGTCTAACATGTGCGCAGACTAAAAATATCTGTGAAATCCAGTGTACTTTTTCCGTAGACGGTGTCCGCTGCGAACAGTTAAATTAACTGCGCTAAATCTCCTGTATAGCGTTTGAGTATCCTAAATATCAGTGACATTCAGTCTAGTTTTTTGCTGCTGGTGGCAGCGACATTACCTGTGCTACATCTCCAGTATAACGTTGGTGCATCTGACATATCAGTGACATTCAGTGTAATTTTTTTCACCGCTGGTGACCGCGATATTACCTGCGCTACATCTCCTGTGTAACATGTGCGTAGTGTAAGAAGGAACAAGGAGCCGTCTTTGAAGGAAGATACGTGTCACCGAGGTTCCTGGCCTCGGTGAGGTAAGAACCGGGTTTTTTCCTGAAGTGTCAGGTCTGTAGTGCAATCTGACACTTCAACTGTTAGAATGGCTGTAAAGCCAATCCGGGCCGGTTCTTATTGGGAGCAGCCAAAGAGCAGGGTGGGTGGCTGTTCCCCACGGTTCCAGGCCGGGTTTTGGCTGGAATATAAAAAACCCAGCCAGCATGTTCAGGTGGTGGATTATCCTCCATGACAGAGGAGCTGAGGAGTCTGTGGTTTGGAGACACTGAGTCATCTGTTGGTGTGAGCCATAGGCTGGGGAAACAGGCCACTAAAGACTGCTGCGGACTCTGGGTGAAAATCATCTGCTGACCAGGTGACGTCTTTTTGCACTGTGAACTTTGTGTGGTGTGAACAGGCACCAAAACAGAACACTTTCTTTTGGCTTGTTTTCTTGCTATGTGTGAATAAACACTGAACTTTGATTTGAACCTTGTTTTTTGCCTCTGTACTGCGTCCGCTTACCCTGCCTACCAAAGCGAATCCCCACATTAGCCTAAAAATATCTGACATTCAGTGTACTTTTTCTGCAGACGGTATCCGCTGCGGACAGTTACATTACCTGCACTACAACTCCTGTATAACATTTGCCCATCCTAAATATCAGTGACATTCATTCAGTGTAATTTTTTATTATGCGGTGGTGACAGTGACATTACTTGCGCTATACCTCCTGTATAGCATTTGTGCATCCTAAATATCAGTGACATTCATTCAGTGCAATTTTTTATTAGGCTGTGGTGACAGCGACATTACTTGCGCTATACCTCCTGTTTAAGGTGTGTGCATCCTAAAAATATCTGACATTCTGTAGGCTTTATTTGCGCATACACTTACAAAACCTGCGCTACTGTACGTGTGACATACTTGCAAGCATATATACCATTTAATATGCGCAGTAAGGGATGATGATGGTGCACCCAGAGGCCACGGTGAAACTATGCCTGCTGCCAGAGCACAAGAAACACACTTATCCACGATACCTAGCTTCATGTCCCAGTTTGCAGGGCGTCGCAGGACACCACTCTCAAAGTCAGACCATTGCAACCAGGTTGTCAGTTGGATTGCAGCAGATAATGCTTCCAGTTGGTTAAGCACCACCCTGTCTTCCACAAAGTCCAGTCTTCCAGTCTTAGTAGCCAAGAGTCTGGTCAACAGAATGCTCACCCTGATACTCCTTCCACCCACCATGGAGAGTCATGGCAAACAAGTGATCCCACACTCGGATATTCCGAGGAGCTGTTTTTATCGCCATTTCTTAATTTGGGCCTCTCGCCAAGCCCACTTGAAGAGGGACAGGAGGAGATCTTCTGCCTTGATTCCCAAACTCTGGAGCATCCACAGTCAGAAGAAGATGATGGTGGGGAACGGCAACTAGTGTTTCACGAGGTGGATGATGATGAGACACAGTTGCCAATAAGTCAACCGCAATTAGTGTCTCAAGAAGATCATGATGAGGATGAGACACAGTTGTCAATAAGTGAGGTTGTTAGGTCAACAAGTCAGGAGGACGACCAAAATGAGGAAGGGGTGCTGGATGATGAAGTCACTGACCCAACCTGGGAAGGTGGCAAGCCGAGCGAGGACAGCAGTACAGAGGGGGAGGGATCCTCAGCACCGCAACAGGCTGGTAGAGGCAGTGAGGTGGCAAAAGGGAGAAGGTGGGCCACACCAAACAGGCCCGCAACTGTTCCTTGGAGCACCCCCTTGCGGCAATCTCCCTTGCCAAGGGGTAGGTGTTCCACAGTCTGGCGCTTTTGAGGAAAGCACGGACGATAAAAGAATTGTCATTTGCAACCTGTGCCGTTCCAAAATGAGCAGGGGCGTGAACACTAGCAACCTCACCACCACCAGCATGATCCACCAAATGGCATCAAAACACCCCAATAAGTGGGCCAAACGCCTGGGTCCACAACCAGTGTCTGTGGGTCACACCACTGCCTCCTCTTCCCCTGTGTTACGTGCTGGCTAATTCCCGTTCCAAGATGCAGGACGGATGCCTCCCATCTGCACCTCGACCTTCGCAAGCACCATCAGCTAGCACATCCACTCCTGTGTCCCAGCGCAACGTTCAGATGTCTATACCTCAGGCCTTCGAACGAAAGCGCAAATACCCAGCCACCTACAAACAGACCATAGCACTAAATGTGCACCTTTCCAAATTGCTGGACCTGAAAATGTTGCCATTTAGGCTTGTGGACACTGAGGCTTTCCGCAGCCTGATGTCGGCGACCGCCCCTCGTTACGCAGTCCCCAGCCACGACTATTCTTCACGGTGTGCCGTGCCCGCCTTACACCAGCATGTGTCCCGTAACATCACTCATGCCCTGACCAACGCAGTTATTGGGAAGGTCAACTTAACGACTGACACATGGACAAGTGCTTTTGGCCAGGGATGCTACATTTGCCTGACGGCACACTGGGTGAACGTTGTGGAGGCCAGGAGCGAGTCTTACCCTGGGATGGCAAGGGTGCTTCTGACGCCAAGGATTGCGGGACATACTTCCATCAGGGTTTCCACCACCTACGATACTTGCTGCAACCCCCCATTCTCCTCATCCGCCTCCTCCTCCACTTCCACCTCTGAATTATCATCTTGCAGCACCAGTCAGCCATCAGTCAGTAGCTGGAAGCAGTGTAGCACTGCAGTGTGGAAGCGGCAACAGGCTGCGCTTAAACTGATCTGCTTAGGTGACAAACAGCACACCGCCGCAGAGCTATGACAGGGTATAATGGACCAGACTGAGCTGTGGCTCTCTGCACTCAACCTAGAACCAGGCATGGTTGTGTCCGATAATGGCCATAACTTGGTGGCGGCTTTGGAGCTCGGCAAGCTCACACACATACCATGCCTAGCCCACGTGTTCAACCTAGTGGTTCAGTGGTTTCTCAAAACCTACCCCAATTTGCCCAAGCTACTGGTGAAGATGTGCCCATTTCCGCAAGTCATTGACAGCTTCCGCATTTGTCAGCTCACCGACTGTTGTGTGACATGAGCACGCACTGAAACTCCGCGTTCCACATGTTGGCCAGGTTTTGTGAGGAGCAGAGGGCAGTAGTGGAATACCAGCTGCAACATGGTTGTCACCTTTCCAGTCAGCTTCTGCTGTTCACAAGCGATGAGTGGGCATTAATGTCTTACCTCTGTGAGGTTTTAAGAAACTTTGAGGAATCAACACAGATAGTGAGCGGCAATGCCACTGTTATCAGCGTAGACATCCCACTTCTGTGACTACGCAAACGCTCGCTGCTCACAATTAAGGTGGACGTTTTGCATGTGGAAGAGGTGGAAACGGGGGAAGACAGTACACATGGTGATAGCTAGACCACCCTCAGTTCATCTTCTCAGCCATTTTGGAGGAGGAGGCGGAGGAGAAGTAGGAGACTGTTGCCTCCGCTACAGAGGGTAGTACCCATGGAAGTTTTATTCCATCTGTTCAGCGTGAATGGGTAGAAGAGAAGGAAGAGGATGAGGAGATTGAGTCATCCTCCAAATGAGGACAGTGAAGTCTTGTCTGTTGAGACTGTCACACATCGTAGGCAATAGTAGAAAAAATGGACGGCACTCACCCCTTTTGCGCTGATACGAAACTTCTTTTTATTGACATTGGTGTAACCAGCTGAATTGGCGATGGCCGTTTCACACCTAAGTGCTTCCTCTGGCCCGTAATCAAGTGCTCAATTCACCTGGTCTTTTAAAACAGACAGCCTGTGACGCGGAATTACCTGTGCCCAACGGGCATTGCACCTGGCCGGCGCCTACCTCTGTGCGTCAGGGCAAACCATGTCACAGCTGAAAGACAAATAGCAATACAGCAATTTAAAAACAATACCATATTACTGCAATTACACATGTAGCACATATCCCAGGGAGATCGGGTTTCTACAGGAATATACCCATATCTATTTTGTCGTTTAAACCTAGGGGTCCCATTGCGTTCGAGCGTAATATCCATCTACTCTCTCGTCTGAGGAGTTCTTTGTCTATCGCCCCCCTGTGGTAAATTATGCAATATTTCTATGCCGGCAAAACTAAAGCCTGGTAGAGCAGTTTGACCCGGTCGGGTTTGAGGTTGATCTATACAAGGCAGTTAGGAAGCTCACTTTGAAAAAATTATTTAGTAGGATTCCACCCACAAAAATGGAAGCCAGTGAGGGGGAGACACCAGTAGTGATAGGCCCCTTGGGCTTTAGCACCATGGCTAATTTTAATCCCACAGAGGTGGAATGCTTAGAATGGATGACGGGATCATCACTTAGCACCCCAACCTCACAACCGTAGTGTGATAGAGGTGACTTTCGGGGAGGAGTCAGGTCCACATTTAATCCCCCCTTGTCCGCTGGTAGTTCCATTGACGTGTTCCAACAAAAGGTCTTAGAAGGGGTGAAAGCGTTAGTATACCCCAGGGCAGCCAAAAATTTGGATGTTGGTGAAGAAAAGGCCCTTAAGTGGCTACAAACACGCAATGATATTATAATAAACCAGTGGGCAAGGGGGGCAATGTGGTTCTTATGACAAAAGAGTATTATGTCACAGAGGCCAACCAACAGCTGCACAACAGGGAGGTCTATGAGGCTGTACAAATAGATCCCATGCACCAAGTACAAGGCCTTTTGAGGAGACTACTCCACAAGCATTGTGAGAAGGGTACACCGTCATAGAAAATGTCAGAAAAATTACTGCCACTCTTCCCCTCAAAACCGTCATGGTACTTTGTACCCAAGGTCCACAAGTCACTGACCCACCTCCCTGGTAGACCCATTGTGTCGGGGGTTGGGTCAGTGACTGAACCCCTGTCCAAATATGTGGATTGGCTACTCAGACCCGTGGTGAGTAACATACCCTCATACGTCAGGGACACGTCGGATCTCCTCCAGGCTTTAAGGTCCATTCCTTGGAAGGAGGGTTTCCGACTAGTGTCCTTAGACGTGGAAAGCCTGTACACTCGCATCACCCAAGATGAAGGCATTAAGGTAGTCACAGACATTTTGTCCGAGATGGGCAAAAGTGAGAAGTTTACCAGTTTCATCTATGATGCACTGGAATTCATTCTCAAACACAATGCCTTCAGATTTGGGGATGCGTGGTACAGGCAAAAGTTTGGGACCGCCATGGGAACGCCTGTATCATGCACATTTGCAAACCTATATCTAGCCAGATTTGAAGATAGATGTGTACACAATATCAAATCCCTTTGCTCGATATATCCATACCTATCTGAGATACATCGACGATGTGCTCATTGTATGGACAGGGACGGAACCAGAGTTTATGAGATTTGTACAGTATCTTAATCAGGTGAATGACATGAATAGGTTATTCACGCACAGATTTGGGGGGGGATCGTCTGGAGTTTCTGGACGTAGAGATCTCGGTGAGAGACAGCGAGCTGGTGACCGAGGGCTATCGCAAGCCTACGGCCACCAACTCGCTGCTACATTACTCCAGTTACCATGCACCGAGTGTCAAGAAGGCGGTACCCTATGGCCAGTTTGTCCGTTTAAGACGGATTAATAGATTTGAGGTTGACTGCCATCGTCAGGCCTTAGAGTTAAAAAATAGATTACTGGCCAGGGGATACCCCCTTAGACTTTTGAATCAGGCCATGAAGAAGGCCGGACACATAAAATCCCATATCTGCCCCGCACCCACTGAAAATGTAGAGATGCAGAATACGGGATCTGATGTGGTTGCACATCCCTTCGTCTTCTCTTTCAAGTATGGACCCATGGCTCCTCTTATTTAGAAAGTCATTAAGGACAACTGGTTGGTCCATGCTTGAAAGAGATGAGTCACTAAAAGAGATACATAACACGACACCCATCATAGCCTTCAGGAGATGTCATACCTTGAGGGACAAGTTAGTCCACAGCAGGTTCCTAGAGAAAAAACCTACCACATGGCTGGAAAGTTGGGGACCAAAAGGTAACCGCAGGTGTGGACATTGTTCATGCTGTAGGTTTAATCCCCAATGGAATATCTTGAGATTTGGAGGGATTCAACATAAAGCTACCTCCCTCATTACCTGCAAAAGTAGGTACGTGGTGTACCTCATTAAATGCATATGTGGGAGGTTTTACATAGGTAAAACTATTAGAGGTCTCCACAAAAGAATTAGGGAACATCTAAATTCCTTATCCACAGGAAAAGGCTGTATGTGACTGATTGATCATGTGAGGGAGGATCATGCAGGTGACAGCTCGACTCTTAGTTTTGCCGGCATAGAAATATTGCATAATTTACCACAGGGGGGCGATAGACATAAAGAACTCCTCAGACGAGAGAGTAGATGGATATTACGCTCAAACGCAATGGGACCCCTGGGTTTAAACGACAAAATAGATATGGGTATATTCCTGTAGAAACCCGATCTCCCTGGGATATGTGCTACATGTGTAATTGCAGTAATATGGTATTTTTTTTAAATTGCTGTATTGCTATTTGTCTTTCAGCTGTGACATGGTTTGCCCTGACACACAGAGGTAGGCGCCGGCCAGGTGCAATACCTGTTGGGCGCAGGTAATTCCGCGTCACAGGCTGTCTGTTTTAAAAGACCAGGTGAATTGAGAACTTGATTACGGGCCAGAGGAAGCACTTAGGTGCGAAACAGCCGTCGCCCATTCAGCTGGTTACACCACTGAATTTGTTGTCCACTACCCACTGCCAATAAAAAGAAGTTTCGTATCAGCGCAAAAGGGGTGAGTGCCGTCAGTTTTTTCTACTACTTGCCTACGATGCTCACTGGATGTAACTAGCTCGTTACACGTAGGACAGAGCACCGCCAGCCAGCACTCCGGTTCTATAGCAGACTCACTCGACTTCACCCTCATTGACGTTGTCTGTGCTATTATAAAGAAAAAAGGTTGTTACTTATTTGACTGCAGTGCCATTCCGCCTTTTTCTCCTTAACATACTCTGGCACACATGGCTGACTTTATGTTAGGCTTCCTTTCCCGTGACCCTCACGTTGTACGCATTTTGGCCAACACCGATTATTGGTTGTTCACCCTTTTCAACCTCCGCTACAAAGATAATTTCTCATCTCTTATTCCTGTGGTGGAGAGGACGAGCAAAATGGTGCAATACCAGAAGGTCCTTGTGGAAAAATTGCTCTTACTATTTCCAGCTGACAAAGCTGGCTGCATAGTACGTAGTTCCTAGGCCAATCAAGGAGGAGAGACGAGGGGACCACACAGCAGTTCCAACTAGTGTTGATCACGAATATTCGAATTTTTAATTTTTATCGCGAATATAGGTACTTCTAAAATTTGCGAATATTTCGAATATAGTGATATATATAGGCAATTTCGAATATTCAATTTTTTCAGTACACATGATCACTCCCTGCTTCTAGCTTGTGGGCCAATGAGAAGGCTGCAATATATTTGACTTTAGGATTAGTGTTGATTGCAAATTTTCGTAATGCTAATATTTTTATTGCAAATAAAATTACAACTTTTTTTTTTTCGAATATTCGCTATATTGCTATATATTCTTGTTTTAGAATATTACGAATATTCAAAAAAATGTTATAGCAATATAGCGAATATTCGGAAAAAAACCCAATATAGAGCAATTTAGCTAATATAGCGCTATAATCTTTTTTTTAATACACCCTTCCCTCTTCAGAACAGAGAGTGCCTGGTTTAATACTTGGGTTCTCCCGTTGACTTCCATTGTGATCAGGTGCTCGGTAAGGACTTTACAATGCACTTAGTTTAGCCGCAGTTGCTGCTTTCTCAGATTTCATTGAGGGTCACATGACCTGTGATGTCAGATACTCTCCCTGCTCTGATGATGTTTCGTGCACAAGCCTGAGAGAGCAGATATGTGTCTGTACACAAGACGTCACTATGTTGGCCACACCCCCTCTGCACTGGCCAAGCTGTTGTTGTCTGCTCTCTCTCTGGAATCTTCAGAAAAAAACTAACCCCTTCAGTAGCACAGACTCAGGGCTGAAGGCTTTACTGAGTAGCTGCAGGCAGTGAGGAGACAAATGTTGGGCACAGGGGCTGACAGACTAGAGGAGTTCTGCAGAGCATTGCACAAGAACAGGTAGAGGGAAAATCCTGTGTGTATCAGCAGTGTCATTGTATAGCTGGGACTTGTAGTCCTACACATATTACATGCTTCTGAGTCTCCCAGCAGGCAGACATTTCACTCAGGGCAGGACTTGTATTCACTCCCTTAGTAGAGCAGGAGGAGGGGCACAAATTTTCATGAGGAAAACCTCATGGATTGTTGTTATTGCAGGTAAACAAAATGCCAGGAGAGAACCAGGGAAATTAGAAAGTATATATTTTTTTGCCTAAAACTTGCTTAGCTTAATTATATATTGCTGCCTATTAGATTTACAGTGCTATATATTTTTTTTCATAACTCAGACAACCCCTTTAAGCAATTTAAAAAAACAACAACCTGTTACTACAATATGCAGTGCAATCTTCAGGCAGCTATACAGCAGGAAGAGCAGATTGATAGTTTTGTGGGAAAATATACAGTAAAACTTTGCACAAGTATATTTCATCTATTTCTTTTTATGTTTCAGTCTGTCGTAAAAAGATATCAACAGTTTCCCCCATAACAGTGACCTCTACAGTACCCACCCCTTTAACAATGACCTCCACAGTGCATGCCCCTTTAACATTGACCACCACAATGCCCGCCCCTTTGACAGTGACCTCCAAAGTGCCCGCCGCTTTAACAGTGACCGCCAATTTAGCATTGACCACCCATTTAACAGTGACCTTCATAGTGGCAGCCCCTTTAACAGTGACTTTCACAGTGACCGCCTCTTTAACAGTGACTTTTACTGTGCCTGCCCCTTTAACAGTGACTTCCACAGTAACCACACCTTTAAAAGTGACTTTCACAGTGACCACCCCTTTAACATTGACTTTCACAGTGACCACCCCTTTAACAGTGGCTGCCCCTTTAACAGTGACCACCCCTTTAGCAGTGACCACCCCTTTAGCAGTGACCGCCCCTTTAACAGTGACCTTCACAGTGACCTCCCCTTTAACAGTGACCTTCACAGTGACCGCCCCTTTAACAGCGACTTTCATAGTGACCGCCCCTTAAACAGTGACTTTTACAGTGGCTGCCCCTAAACAGTGACCCTCATAGCGCCCGCCCCTTTAATAAAAGTGACCTCCACAGTGCTCGCCCCTTTAAAAACCTGGAGTAAAACTGTGTTTATGGCAGTTGGGATTTGAAGAGAAAGACTTGCAGGCTTGTATTGGCTAATGTGGGTAATTTTTGGGGAATATCTCAGGAACAGTACATACTAGAAAGCTGAGACCCGGTCTAAAACCTTCCCGGACACCTGATGTACCTGTGTGCCAAATTTGGTGAAGATCAGTCCAGTCATTTGGTCGCGCATAAAGAACATCTAGACATCTAGACAGACCGATATAAACTCATTTTTATATATATAAGAGATTAATAGCATTCTCTGTGTGAGTGTGTATAGAAATAGCTGTCAGTCACAGATAGCTGTACATGTGGGGGGTATTATTAGTGATTGCTAGTATTCTCTGTGCAAGTGTGTATACATAGATAACTATCAGTCACTGATAGTTGTACACAGGGGAGGTGTTACCAGTGATATACACTCACCTAAAGAATTATTAGGAACACACCTGTTCTATTTCTCATTAATGCGATTATCTAGTCAACCAATCACATAGCAGTTGCTTCAATGCATTTAGGGTTGTGGTCCTGGTCAAGACAATCTCGTGAACTCCAAACTGAATGTCAGAATGGGAAAGAAAGGTGATTTAAGAAATTTTGAGCGTGGCATGGTTGTTGGTACCAGATGGGCCGGTCTGAGTATTTCACAATCTGCTCAGTTACTGGGATTTTCACGCACAACCATTTCTAGGGTTTACAAAGAATGGTGTGAAAAGGGAAAAACATCCAGTATGCGGCAGTCGTGTGGGCGAAAATGCCTTGTTGATGCTAGAGGTCAGAGGAGAATGGGCCGACTGATTCAAGCTGATAGAAGAGCAACGTTGACTGAAATAACCACTCGTTACAACCGAGGTATGCAGCAATGCATTTGTGAAGCCACAACAAGCACAACCTTGAGGCGGATGGGCTACAACAGCAGAAGACCCCACCGGGTACCACTCATCTCCACGACAAATAGGAAAAAGAGGCTACAATTTGCACGAGTTCACCAAAATTGGACTGTTGAAGACTAGAAAAATTTTGTCCGGTCTGATGAGTCTCGATTTCTGTGGAGACATTCAAATGGTAGAGTCCGAATTTGGCGTAAACAGAATGAGAACATGTATCCATCATGCCTTGTTACCACTGCGTAGGCTGGTGGTGGTGGTGTAATGGTGTAGGGGATGTTTTCTGGGCACACTTTAGGCCCCTTAGTGCCAATTGGCCATCGTTTAAATGCCACGGGCTACCTGAGCATTGTTTCTGACCATGTCCATCCCTTCATGACCACCATGTACCCATCCTCTGATGGCTACTTCCAGCAGGATAATGCACCATGTCGCAAAGCTCGAATCATTTCAAATTGGTTTCTTGAACATGACAATGAGTTCACTGTATTAAAATGGCCCCCACAGTCACCAGATCTCAACCCAATAGAGCATGTTTGGGATGTGGTGGAACGGGAGCTTTGTGCCCTGGATGTACATCTGTCAAATCTCCATCAACTGCAAGATGCTATCCTATCAATATGGGCCAACATTTCTAAAGAATGCTATCAGCACCTTGTTGAATCAATGCCACGTAGAATTAAGGCAGTTCTGAAGGCAAAAGGGGGTCCAACACCGTATTAGTATGGTGTTCCTAATAATTCTTTAGGTGAGTGCATATTCTCTGTATGTGTAGTCATAGATAGCTGTCAGTCAGTGATAACTATACACTGGGGTGGTGTTATCAGTGATATGATAGCATTCTCTGTTTAAGTTTGTATACAAAGATAGCTATTAGTCACTAATGGTTGTACACAGGGGAGGTATTATCAGGGATTGATAGCATTATCTGTGTAAGTGTGTATACAAAGATAGCTATTAGTCACTGTTTAGTCACGATTCCTGCACCCTGCTACTGTATCTAATGGTCTAATATTAAAGGGATTCTGCAGTTTGTCTAAACTGATGATCTATCCTCTGGATAGATCATCAGCATGTGATCGGCGGGGGTCCGACCCCCGGGACTCCCGCCGATCAGCTGTTTGAGAAGGAGCGCTGTCGCCTTCTCACTGTTTACAGCAGGCCCAGTGATGTCACAACTAGTATTAACTGGCCTGGGTGGGGCTAAGCTCCATTCAAGTGAACAGAGCTTAGCCGCGCACAGGCCAGTTGATACCAGTCGTGATGTCACTGGGCCTGTGGCCTGCATCCAATCAGTTGAGGATGATCTATCCAGAGGATAGATAACCAGTTAAAACAAACTGCAGAACCCCTTTAATGTTATCTTTGTATTTATTTCTAGGTCCTTCAACAGTGTGCATTTCTATTATTGTTATTGTTGTGGAAATTTTATTATGCAGACATTATGTATCTGTTTTGTTAATGTAATGTGCTTGGTTCACCAGCAGGTGGCAGCGTATATGGCACAGCTATACTTAGATAGAATGGAACTCACCATTTCATTCTCCTCCCTTTGGGCAGAAGTGGACCAGTCCTGCTTCCTACCAGAAGGGAAGGGTTGCAGTTCTAGTTAGTTCCAGTTTAGACTCCATATTGGAGCTGAAAAGACATTAAATAAATTGCAGCCAGAGGAAATTGTTCTTTGGCTGGAGCAGGAGCCACAAAAGGGAAGTAGCTTGTAGAGCCTCCTTACTCCTTGCTAATTTACTTACTGAGTTGTCAGGATAGGGACAACAGCCAAAGGCACCCCAATCCAAAGATACCAGAACCAATCAAAAGTCTAGTAACCATAGCAATGCACACTTAAATTGCAGTCAAGCTTACATTGAGCCCTCTAGTCTGGTACAGGGTACCAAAAGCCATGCCTGATAATCAGGATAGCACCCTATTGGACCGCAGCGACCCACCAGCAGCTGCAGCCATTTGCATAATGCCTTTCACTGCAATATCATTTCAGGGTCCCTTGGCTCACCAAGAACATCTGCAGTAGATCAATGAAACTCAAAGAGGAGGATGACACATGACCTCGCCAGATGGAAGGCTCACAGGAGGAGTGCATTACAGGACTTGATAAAGAAATAGGAAGAAAGGAAAAAGATGGAGAGGATGCTTAGTGGAAGAAGGTGACTAATCAGAAAGAAGAAAAAGCATAAAAACAAGTAAAGAAATAGTGGAGGAAAAAGAGCGCAGAGAAAGGGAATTGTATGACACCTATGAAAACTCCAAGACTTCCTCTCTGCTGCCTGCTAAAGACATCACCTTTTATGGCACTACCTCCAACCACTAAAAGTGACCTATCCACCAGTGAGGAGTCCACTGATACTGCTCCATGCACTCTGGAACCACCACAGAATGTGGAGCTCCTTGCTTTGAAAGACTAAGGGTCTTTACTGCTCCCCGGAGAACCTGTCAGGCCAAGGCTTACAGAGGATCCTCCAGAAGAGGGCAATCCTGCAATTCCAAGTTCTGCCATGGAAGGCCACCAGTTGATCACAGATGAAGTTTCTGCTGGAGTTGCAGCTGCAGAGAGCACCAGATCTAGCAATGACAGTGATGAGGACATTGGGTAGCTTAAAGAAGGACTTTTGCACCTTCAACTATGGGACCCAGGAGGAATACTTCCAGACCCTCCTGTAAGTGACCTCGTGCTGTGAGGAAAACCATCCATTGGCCTACTGGAGTCATAACGTGGACTGTGCTTGAAGGATGAGAACTGGTTTGCCCTTTTGTTTGCTTTTGTTGCCCTTTGATAGAACTCCAAACATCAGCCAATAACTATTTCCAGGTTGCACATGTTGGCACCATACTTGATGTGCATTACAAATGACTTTTTCCTTTTTGCACTATGTGTTTCAGTTTTACAACATTATAAGCCAGTACCTAAAGAATGAAATCAAATGTGTACCTGAGCTCTTTGTGACCTTTGCTGTGACATTTTTGCACCAAAGTTTTCAAGTTTTTGCAATATCCAAGTATTTTTGGAGAGGGACAACAGCTAAAGACCCCCAATCCAAGGATACCAGAACGACCAAAAGTCCAGTAACCAGACCCAAGCAGAATTTAGCACAGCATAGAGAAAGAGAGAAGACTTATTAAGGAAGCCTGTCAGTTTATGCCAAAGCCTGCTGGAACCAAGAGAAAACCTGAATGTAAAAAAAAAGCCAAAATATTGTCTGGAATAAAGTTTACCCAAGTAAAGCTGCTGTTAAAGTTCACCAAGGGCTGGACTCAAGTTATTCTTCATCCCCTAACTGAACTATTTCCCTTTTGCTTCAGAGCCCAAGCCTGCGATCCCACTCTATTCAGGTAGGAGCACCATGACACATATAGGAAGCACTTCACCACTCGGCATTCCACTAAACCTTTGGGGCGGCATGTTGCAACTGATAGCTGTACATGGGGAGGTATTATCAGTGATTGATAGCATTGTGTGTGTAAGTGTGTATACAGAGATAGCTGTCAATCACTGATAGTTGTACACAGAGGAGGCATGTGAGTGGGGGAAACGTCAGTGCATATTATGGGGCGAGTTCTAATGAGCGATTCCATTATGGAAGCGTTCATTATTACGGGAGAACGGGGAATGATGAATGCAACGCTCCCTGTGCGGGCTCTGTACTCACTGCTTTCTCATCTTCATCGACCACATGCTGTGCTGTGACCTGTGCACAGCGTGAGGACATTGGTATGTTCTCTGACCTCATGCTGTGCAACAGGGTGGGGTCAGAGCACAGATTTTTTTTTTCTCTGATCTGAGGTCTGATTTACATGGGGGTCTAAATTGTGGGCCTTATTAACACTAGGATCTGATCTGAGGTCTGATTGGGGGTCTTATTAATATTGGGGTCTGTTCTAAGTAATGAGCTGATGTCTGATTAACATTGGGGCTCTAAGCTGAGGTCTGATGAAAAATATTTTTTATTTTGCTCCTCTAAAGCCTAGGTGTCTTTTATGGGCAGGTGTATCTTATAGGGCTAAAAATACAATACTGTATATACGGTAAATGACAAGTTTAACTGACAAAACTATACGTTAATCTTCTTGGCAACTTCAGTCACAAAGGGGTATTTTTTATTAATGTTTATAGCAATCATTTTTTTCAATACATTTTTGCCTATTTTTTTTTTATTTCAGTCATTGAAAATCAAGTACAAAATATTGTCTTTCTTTGGCAGCCATCACATAGAGATAACCTAACCTCATAAACACTCACTTAAGCCATATTCTTATCAGATTGATAAGAGTTTAGCTATAATGAATGTTTAAGAGGTCAAAAGATCAAAGATAAGACTTTACATGATGCATCAGTTGACAGAATTTTTAACCCCTGTGTCTCAAAAACGAATGAAGATGTTAAATAAAGACCAATTGAAAAAAGTATTTAGCCCAAAATGAGTAAAAATTCATCATATACAAAATACGAAGGTGTCCATAGCCTCTAAGAGCCAAAACAGGAAGCATAATAGATGGAGTAACTTAAAAAAATATATACTGTATATCCAGAAAACCATTAATCAGTTTTTATGAACACAATTACATAGAATATTCATATATAGGCCAAGTAATACAAAAATAAGTATTTTTAAATTATGTCTTATCTCTAGTTATAATAGTTACGGTATATGTTGTGTGACAAACTTAGTAGTGGGACAACCTTGCCTGTGGCTAATGAAATATCTAGATTTTTAAGATACACTGTGTGAAGTTTTGTATTGTCTTCAGTTCTCTACCACCAAATCCAAAAAGTTTACCTACAGATATTGTCATTCTGCTCTCACATTAGACCTTTTTGACAATGTCTAGTTGTACATTAGGAACATCAGACTATGTGCTCCCTCATCTAGTGTCTTGTTTCATTTTTTTCTACTCAAACATATTATCAAAGTTTCTTTTGACCTTAAACCTAATTCTTTCCAATTTTCTTTTCTTGAACGTTGTCATGACTACGAATATCAAGTGATGTTGATGCTTTATATGATGTCATTCCGTGTACTATGGTATCTGCAGGAAAAATGAGTAGCTATTTTTGTGATGCTGCTAAATTAAAGAGGTGATTCATACCGGGTCAAAGATATTTTTTTAGTTATCAGCAATCCATTTGCAAGCTGATTCTTCCAGCTTCACCATAAATATGTTCATTATGCTCAGAAAGGGGTGCATATTTATTTCAATGTGTAATGAGCAATACGTCACTGCCAATTCCTTCATGACTAGTCCTTCTTTTCTCCATCATCTGCCATTTGGGCAAATCCAGGAGGCCTCCATAAAAATGAAAATAATTTTTATCTAATGTGTTTGACCAGCTATAGTCTTCCCCTGCCACTTAGTGTGAAAGGTCCCTTTCTTCAGACAGGAGAGCCACTGATGCCAGCTGATGAAAACTCTCGTGATACAGACTACAGCTGAGACTGCATGGGAAGACCACAAACTATTAGCAACATGGCTTATAACCCTTCTGCGGTCATCAAAATTTTGTCCCATGACAAACACTTATCCCCTATTCCTAGGATAAGGGATGTGTCTGAATGGCGATTGTCTAACCGCTGAAGTACCTGCCAATCTTGAGAACAGGGACCCTGTGTAACCCATTCAACTCTATGGGACTGCTGGAGACAGTCAAGTACAAGCTGCACACTTTTTCTGGCAATTCCACAGAACTGAATTGAGCGGCAGTGTGCATGCATGATCATCACACCAGTCAAGTAGAGGAACACAAGGCCCTAGTTTTGTGTCTGGCAGGACCCCCAGCCCCTGCTGATCATATATCCCCCATTCTGTGAAGAGAGCATAAATATTTGCCATGGGACTGCTGCTTTAAACATTTCCAGAAGTCTTTACATTTCTGCTATGTACCTTGCATTATCTCCTTGTATTCTTTTGGAGAACACTTGAAAAGAAGCTGGACAGGCCAAGTACAACTTCTGCCGAGCTTTCCCTGCATTAATGTATGTAAAATAGTGGCACTCATATTTCTTATAATGAACTACCAATGAAGTAGGGATTTAACATTTTCTGCCTACTTGAAGTTGCTTTGTTTTGTAATATTTTAAACATTTGTTATCAGAACCATATTTACTTACCAAGAATGACTACAAGGCTATATTTAATAGCTTTAATTTTGGCTTTTGATATGAGTCCTCGATGACTGTATCGAGCACTGAAATTTCCATCTAGGAGAAAAACAATTAACCATTACAAATAAAGGATGAGTTGACAAATTTACATTGCACAAATAATTAAAATTTTTACAGTATATGCAAGCAATTCTGAAAATAAATGGATGAAGGTAGAATGAACCTTTACATTTGTGACAGATAGACTTGTGAAAGTAGGGTCAAAATTCAGGAATAATTGTTATCTTTATAAAATATTTGTCTACCACCTAGGGATTTTTTTTATTTATTTGTTTGCTATACAGTGCTCTAAATCACTTTCCTAAACAAGGATTTAAAATACAACATTCTAGAACATTCTATAAATTTGGTGCATTCTTTAAATAAGTTTGTCTAATTTAACAAAATGTATTGGTTGTCAAAATGTTGGTGCACAGTGCCTCTTCAGCCATGACCCTTTTCCTGCTAAGCAATTCCCCTTGTCAAGGCAGAGAAATTATGGAAAACATAATAAATGTGGTGTCATGCATGCAGAATTGCAGACCATTTTTGGTACAAACTAAGCCTTAATTCTGCATTAATTAGCTTTGTAAATCTTCCCCAGTAAGCATGCCTCCCAACAGTCCTGGACACGGTGGGACGGACCCGGTTTTTGTACACAGTCTTGCGGTCCCAGGTGGGCTACAGCATGTCCTGACTTCAACTGCATCTCCTTCCTGAGGACACAGATTCAGTTGAATATAATTGTTAAACAGGGAGCTGTAAGCTCCCTGCTCCACAGTCTTGCGCTTGCTCCAACAGGCAGACGAGATGCAGTGACATTATAGTGTCTGCTAATGTGAGCAAGAGAGAGCACAAGTAAGGGCAGCGGAATGTGTCTAAGTGATGGTTACTGTTGCATTTTATTACAGCACTTTCACTATTTAAAGGAGGCGTTAAGGGGGCAGCGCTATTGTAGAGGGAGCACCAATATGTCATTCTTACTGTGAAGGGACACTTAGGAGGTATAACTACTGTGTCCCACTCCATAGTTGTAGTAGTAATAGAGCCCTGTATCCATAAGGATATTTGCAGTATGTCCATTGTGCAACATGTATGTATATTGCTGTAATTCTTGCTTACACCTTACATTTAGACACACCCAGTCACCTAGGTGGTGCGAATGCTAAATACTTACATATAGAAAAGGTTTCAGGAAGTGCAAGGGAGTGGAGTGGAGTTTTAGCTCAGTGAAAGCAAGGTCAATCTAGACTAGAGCACTAATGTACTGTATGGTCAGTAGATGTTTAGTCTCTAGCCAAGGGAGCCTAATCCCAATAGAAGTGACCCAGTGTGGCAGAGAGTATAAGGAAAGCCTGGGAGCGCTAGTGACAGCAAGTCTTCGAGGTAGCATAAATATAGTTGATTATCGGTGCTCTGCTCCACAGCTCTCCACCTTCAACTGCTGCAGCGTCTGTCTGTAAACCCACTGACTGCTCAGAATCAGTCTTGCAACAAGCTTCATAGAAATACTGACATAGCATAGAGCGGTTTTAAAAGTTCACAATACACTTTATTTTACTTACAAGATTGTATTCTTGAGTTCAACATTATATATAAAACAATGCCCGACCCAGGTTTCGCTCCTGCTTCATCTAGGGCATCCTGATTGTTCTCTCAGGTATGGTATTTATCTTATGTAATACCTTA
The DNA here is from genome assembly GCF_014858855.1 of Bufo gargarizans. Taxonomy (NCBI): domain Eukaryota; kingdom Metazoa; phylum Chordata; class Amphibia; order Anura; family Bufonidae; genus Bufo; species Bufo gargarizans. The sequence continues at coordinate 207,512,843 of NC_058084.1, read as the reverse complement.
CATCATTTCTAGTGTTGATTGAACACCAAAGTGCTCAGGTGCTCGAGTAAAACACTTTGGGATGCTCGGGTGCTCTACAGAGCACTAGAGCACAGTGGCGTAGCGTGGGTTGCCAGCACCCGGGGCGAGCCATGTATTGCGCCCCCCCCCCCTCCCAACCTGTGGACACGCCCCTTTTACAGCTAATGTAGCAGTCCTATGTAACACCACAGATAACATGGTGACAACGCTCTAAGTACAGATGATGTAGTAGATGGGTATAAGGCCCCAGAATTCAGAACACGCACAGTGTGACCTGAAGTCTGGGGCCAGGATGCAGCAGGGATGCGCCAAATTCTCAATCCACCCCCCCCCCCCAACCCTACCGTATAACAAATATGTGTTTGGACATTACATACATCACTACAAAATATACAGTATAATACAGCACCACATACCTCATCCATCCAGTGACGTCTCCTGTGATGTAGACTTTCCTCAGCATCTTCATTCAGAGATAAGACCGCCATGACACCTTCTTTCAGCCACGTCACATCTCTGCAGAGTTTTATTAATATTAGTTATTATTATTATATATAATGCCCCACTCTGTATAATGACCCCTCTGTAATATTAGGATATATAATGGGCCATTATATATCCTAATAATACAGAGGGGGCCATTATATATAATAATTATCCAGAGGGTCCATTATATATCCTAATATTACAGAGGGGTCATTATATATAATAATTATACAGAGGGGCATTATATATATATAATATTAATACAGAGGGGGCCATTATATATCCTAATATTACAGAGGGGTCACTATATATAATATACAGAGAGGCCATTATATATTATAGTTATACAGAAGGGGCCATAATAAATAATTATACAAAGGAGCCATTATATATTATACAGAGGGGCCATTATAATAATACAGAGGGGCCATTATATATTATAATAATACAGAGGGGCCATTATATATTATAGTTATACAGAAGGGGCCATAATAAATAATAATTATACAAAGGAGCCATTATATATTATACAGAGGGGCCATTATATATTATAATAATACAGAGGGGCCATTATATATCCTAATATTACAGAGGGGCCATTATATATTATAGTTATACAGAGAGGCTATTAATAATGGGCCCTCTGTATAATTATTATATATTATGGCCCCCTTGTATAATTCTAATATATAATGGCCCCTCTGTATTATTATAATATATAATGGCCCCTCTGTATTATTATAATATATAATGGCCCCTCTGTATTATTATAATGGCCCCTCTGTATAATATATAATGACTCCTTTGTATAATTATTATTTATTATGGCCCCCTCTGTATAACTATAATATATAATGGCCTTCTGTATAATGTATCATGGCCCCTCTGTATAATATAAAACGGTACCCATTCTTTAAATATACTGGCCACCTCCATAGTGCCCCCAGTATGGCCCCCAGTACTTACATAAAAAAAAAAAAAAAGTACTCACCTCTCTTCATCACCTCTTGCAGTCTTTGCTTGGGCGTCCCGGCGCAGGCAGTCAGGAAAACATCACCGTGGCCTCCTGCGCCGCGTCATCGCGTCATCTCGCGAGACCCGGCGCAGGCAGTCAGGAACACATCACCGTGGCCTCCTGCGCCGCGTCATCGCGTCATCTCGCGAGACCCGGCGCAGGAGGTCACGGTCATATAATCACGATCTCCTGGACTCCTGCGCCGCTCTACTGCGTTTTAAAGCTTGATGCCAGGCGGAACGGAGGGGATGGGAGCCATAGGCTTCCATCACCCTCATTTTACTGCCTTCTGCCTGGCGCCCCCTACAATTTGGCGCCCGGGGCAACGGCCCCCCTGGCCCCCCCCACGCTACGCCCCTGCTAGAGCACAATGGAAGTCAATGGGAGAACCAGAGCATTAAACCAGGCACCCCCTGCTCTGAAGATGGGAAAGTGTCTGGTTCACAGAAAAGGTAAAAAAAATTATGGAAACACCACTGAAATGTTTCGGGAACAGCACTAGGAGTATGTCTGTATGCGTCTTGGACATCCAGGTTGCTGCTGGGAACGATGTTGTCTGATTAGTACACCACTTTTACAGACTGACAATAATACGCACAAAACCGAAGATAAAATTGATTTTAGAGGACAAATTGTTAGGAAACATTCTTTCCTGTATATAAAGTGCAAGGGCTGCAAAAAATTACAAGGAATAGGCACTCTGATACAACCTGTATATCACATAAAGGAGGGCCTCATTCACATTGTGGTGCAATTGTTCAGGTAGTAGGACTCCTAAAGCCTATGCACTAAGTGAAAGGGCTGCCAAAATTGCAAAGAACTGACACTCCAATACACCCTTTATTACACAAAGGAGGGCATCTTACACACCCTTGAAAAATTTTGATTGATGTCCTTCTGGTGACCCTCAAAAACATTAGGAGTGAGGATCTGCTGCTGAGCTGACCATCTAAAACATTAGGGAAAAGGGTCTTCTACTGAGCTGACCATCTAAAACATTAGGGATGAGGGTCTGCTGCTGAGCTGACCATCTAAAATTCCTCAAAGTTGGGTAAAACCTCACAGAGGTCAGACATCCATTCCCACTTATCGCTTGTGAAGAGCAGAAGCTGACTGGAAAGGCGACAACCATGTTGCAGATGGTATTCCACTACTTCCCTCAGCTGCTCACAAAGCCTGGCCAACATGTGGAATGTGGAGTTCCAGTAGCTGGGTATTTGGGCTTTCATTCACAGGCCTGGGGTATGGACATCTGTACGCTGCACTGGGACACAGAAGTGGATGTGCTAGCTGATGGTGCTTGAGAAGGTCCAGGTGCATGGCGGGAGGCCTGCATTTTTGACAGGGGATTGGCCAGCACGCAGGCGCGTACATACAGGGGTCGCAGCGGTCGCAGTTGCGACCGGGCCCGGCACTCCAGGGGGCCCGGCCGCCTGTGGACCCCTGGCCCCTGCAGTAGTGCTGTACCCACGAAGGCAGCTGGGGCCCGCAGATTTTAAAAGTTTTAATAGTATATGGCCGGTCGGGCCCCGGCCTCTATGCCTGGCCGCGGTGGTGCAGCACTGCGCACTCACAGTAAGTAACTTACGCGGCGGCCCCTCCTCCATCCAGGGCTGCTGCCAGTGCCTCGCTCCAGACCCGTGACCCTCGCACCAGGTCTCGCGGGATCACGCTGCTTGACGGGAGGACGCGGCCGACGCACACCAGAAGACTGGATTATGAACAAGACGGCGGGAGCAGAGCAGGTTCAGAGTAGGTAATTTTTTTTTTTTTTTTTTTTTTTTTAATAACACAGGGAGCATCTGGCACAGTGGGAATCGCAGCAAATCCTTCATAGGGGCCCTATATACAGAGGGGGCAAGATATATATATATACACACATATATACACAGGGCCCCTGTATATATATCCATGTTGCCCCCTTTGTATATATTCCATTTGTCCCCTGTGTATATATTCAATTTTTTGCCTCCTCTGTATATATATTCCATTTTGCCCCCTGTAACTGAGAGGGACACATATCTGGCCATAACTACTACTGTGAGGGGGCACATATCTGGACATAACTACTGTGAGGGGGACACATATCTGGCCATAACTACTGTAAGCGGGACACATATCTGGACATAACTACTGTAAGCGGGACACATATCTGGACATAACTACTGTGAGGGGGACACATATCTGGCCATAACTACAGTGAGGGGGCCATATCTGGCCATAACTACAGTGAGGGGGCACATATCTGGACATAACTACTGTAAGCAGGACACATCTGGCCATAACTACTGTTAGGGGGACACATATCTGGCCATAACTACTGTAAGCGGGACACATATCTGGACATAACTACTGTAAGCGGGACACATATCTGGACATAACTACTGTGAGGAGGACACATATCTGGCCATAACTACAGTGAGGGGGCCATATCTGGCCATAACTACAGTGAGGGGGCACATATCTGGACATTACTACTACTGTGAGGGGGCACATATCTGGACATTACTACTACTGTGAGGGGGCACATATCTGGACATTACTACTGTAAGCGGGACACATATCTGGCCATAACTACTGTGAGGGGGCACATATCTGGACATAACTACTGTGAGGGGGGGCATATATCTGGCCATAACTACTGTGAGGGGCCACAAGGAGGACATAACTATTTTGAAGGGACCACAAGGTGGGCTTAATTACTGTGAGGGTCCATAAGGTGGGCATTAGTACTGTGTAGTAGTACTTAGGGGAAATGTATGCTATACATTGGCATGGCTCAGTGTTACAGGCCAGCACAGCGCCCCCTGCTGGTGATTTGACAGAGGCAGTCACCATCCCTTCCTTGTGTGATTATTCTTTTTTTCTCTATCACCACAGGGACCTTGTTCTGGATCCAGTGGACTACACGCCGACCCCAGCGACACCCTGGATGAGGTAGGACCAGATTTTATTAGTTAGGACTGGGTGAGTGTAGCCATGCATTGGGCTTAGGGCTCTTTCACATGAGCGGATGCCGTGCCGGTAATCTGCTGCTTGAAAGAGAGCCATGCCCCATCCCGGACAGCCGAGACACGGAGCATTAACACGATTAATAATGCTCTTTGCCTCTCTGTGATCTATTTGCTACAAAATCACAGTGACAACTTTATCTCACTGTGATTTTGTAGTAAAAAGGTCACAGAGAGGCACGGAGCATTATTAATCCCAATCCAGGGGACCCAAGTAAATTCTTGCGGCAGGTGGGGGGGGGGGGGCGACAGGGAGGGGGCCCCATGGATCAGTATCGCACCGGGGCCCCATGGATTTTGTGTACGCCACTGCCAGCGCGTAACACAGGGGAAGAGAAGGCAGTGGTGTGACCAGCAGACACTGATTGTGGACCCAGGTGATCAGCCCACCTATTAGGATGCTTTGATGCCATGTGGCGGATCATGCTGGTAGTGGTAAGGTTGCTAGTGTACACGCCCCTGCTCATTTTGGTATGGCACAGGTTGCAAATGACAATTCTTTTATTGTCCGCACTTTCATAAAAAAAAGTGCCATACTGCGGAACATCTACCTCTTGACAAGGGAGATTGCCGCAAGGGAGTGCTCCGGGGAACAGTTGCGGGCCTGTTTGGTGTGGCCCACCTTCTCTCTTTTGCCACCCCACTGCCTCTTCCAGCCTGTTGCGGTGCAGTGGATCCCTCCCCCTCTGTACTGCTGTCCTCGCTCTGTTTGCCACCTTCCCAGGTTGGGTCAGTGATTTCATCGTCCACCACCTCCTCTTCCGTTTCCTCACTCTGGTCATCCTCCTGACTTGTTGAACTAACAACAACCTCACTTATTGACAACTGTGCCTCATCCTCTTTATCAGCCTCTTGAGACACTAATTGCCGTTGTCTTATTGGCAACTGTGTCTCATCATTATCATCCACTTTGTTAAACACTAATTGCCATTCCCCACCATCATCTTCTTCTGACTGTGGATGCTCAAGAGTTTGGGAATCAGGGCACAAGATCTCATGTCCCTCTTCAAGCGGGAATCAAGGAGTGGCGATGAAAACAGCTCCTCTGAATACCAGAGTGTGGGATCAGTTGTTTGCAAAGACTCTCCATGGTGGGAGGAAGGAGTATCAGGGTGAGAATTCTGTTGACCAGACTCTTGGCTACTGAGACTTGACTTTGTGGAAGACAGGGTGGTGCTTAATCGAGTGGAAGCATTATCTGCTGCAATCCAACCGACCACCTGGTCGCACTGGTGTGACTTCGAGAGTGGTGTCCTGCGCCGCCCGGCAAACTGGGACATGAAGCTAGGTATCGTGGATAAGTTTGTTTCTTATGCTTTGGCAGCAAGCACAGTTTCACCACACCCAGGGCCACGGCCTCTGTGTGCACCATCAGCAGCACGTCCACTTCCCCGTCCCTTACTGCTCGACTTGCTCATATTAAATGGTATATATGCTTGCAAGTATGTCACACGTACAGTAGCTCAGGTTTTGTAAGTTTATGCCAAATAAACCACTGTAATGCCAGTAACCAATATGACTACGGCATTGCAATGAGTGCCAGTACTTACTCGAACATTTATTAGCTGTGTAGCAGCCAACAAACGTGTGGGGAGGAGACTCGAGTATCAATAACCACATCTCATATGCTATGTCATAAATTCTTCCGATGCTCTCAAAGTTTTGGCATCTATCCCTATAATCTAGTGCTATATCTTGGTATTGAAACTCCTACATTCTACCTCCGGAGCGCTACCACTCCTAGTCTTCCACCTTACAGTTTCAGTTATTATGTGTGAAATATTCAGTTCTTGTGTGTATTCATAATGCTGCCACAATACTAACTCGAGATATGCCCAGAGTGTACTACTATTTTCAAATCTAAAATCTAAGGAGGATCTCTCTTAATAATGTCTATATTAGTGCTGTAGCTATCCCACATCGTCACCGATGCATATTCCCTATTAAGCTTGATGTCAGGCTGATGTTACCAAGGTGCTATCTGGGTGTAGAATGTGCTCTGCTTTGCAGGTGCCTTAAATTACTGAAGAACAACTATATCTTAACTCAGTGTTGGATTTATTTACAAATAGGGATATATCTACATTCTAAATACAATTAAGGGAATGGGAGAGGGGATTGGAGGGGGTCAGGATCCTTGAGCTAGCTACACCATTCTCTCTCCCATTCCATTAATTGTATTTAGAATGTAGATATATCCCTATTTGTAAATAAATCCAACACTGAGTTAAGATATAGTTGTTCTTCAGTAATTTAAGGCACCTGCAAAGCAGAGCACATTCTACATTTGGCACCCCAGGGTATATGATACAACTTTCTTCCTGTGTAATTACCTGCACTAACCTAACTTACAAGTAAGAGCAATGGTGACCTTGGTGACCTCTGGAACAAGACAAGTCTTCCTGGACTCTACAATCAAGAATGTGATTCGCTGAGACCTGCTGGAGAGGAGTGTTCTGAGTACAGAAGAAAAGCCCATGGCATGTGTGACTGAGAGAGAGAATGGTGTAGCTAGCTCAAGGATCCTGACCCCCTCCAATCCCCTCTCCCATTCCCTTAATTGTATTTAGAATGTAGATATATCCCTATTTGTAAATAAATCCAACACTGAGTTAAGATATAGTTGTTCTTCAGTAATTTAAGGCACCTGCAAAGCAGAGCACATTCTACATTTGGCACCCCAGAAAGAGTGTGGAAATTCCTAAATCCACATAGAACCTATAAGACGGAATTGCTCTAATTCAAATTGCTGAAAGAACAGACCAGACCTGTTGCACAGATTCCTTGGTGAAGTTAGCTGGATCTTGGACTTCGTAGAAGGATTGAAAGTGTGGTGAGTTATTCATTGGATATGCAAAAGTTCTAATTGTTTGTTGTCCTTGAGTGTATGTGGAGTTGTAATAGTGGATAAAGTATTGAATGCGGTATGTTAATAAGGGTTAAAGCAGAGGAAAGTGTGGATTCTCAGTAGAGGAATAATTTGTGTTTGTTTGTAATCTTGACTTGAGTTCAGACCGAGTGTGTGCATATATGTAAAGACATTGTGGGAACACTGAAAAGTTTGGTTCTTTGTCTTGTTCACTTGTGAGTGTGTATTGGCAGTACAATAGCTTTTATATTAATAGTTGTAATTGTGTTGAGTGTACATTGGCGAAATGGAACTGGCCTATAGTTATGTTAAGAAATATGCCTCTGCCAAGTATCATTCCTGTGCAGATGAACCTCTTAAGAGTCAAGTTAATGCGTTGTTGTCTCAGTGTCAGCAACATAATGATGAGCTGCAGAGTAGACCGCTTACAAAAAAAGGTAACAAGGAGAAATTGGCTAACGAAATTGCGGTATTGCTCAGAATCACAGAAATTTCTGAGCAAATGGGGGAGCAATGGAGAGCAGAAAGGAGTCAACTTGGAGAGCAGATAGAGAAAGTTGGAGATAATCTTAGGAGCATTGCAACTGCCTCCAGTGTTGAAATTAATGACTTGAGGGCTACAGTGTGCAATTTATCCGAAAAAAATTGTGAGCTCCAAGAACAATTGGAACAATGCAATGCAAACTTTGATATGAAGAGTAGGCTTGTTGGTTCATTGCAACTAAAGTTATCTCATATGGAGGAATTGGTAATGTCTTTGGAGAGGAAATTGGAAGATGCAAACTCCCAGCTACTTAGAAAAGAGCAGTGGATATTATCCCTCAATGAACGGAAGAAAACGTGTCCATCAGCCAATATCTGTATTGTCACTGATGTGAATACATCCAATGAGGTGGCATTAACAAATGATCCTGGATATATAGGGGAAGGCACTAGTGTACTCACAATTAATGAAAAACTTACATTGTGCCAGATTCTGGGTGAGTTTAATACACTGGAGTCACCCGTGTGCCTATCTCATAAATTTGAGGCTATTGTACAGAAATACACTTTGAGTGATAAAGATGCATGCTCTCTTCTAAAGGCTTGGGTACCAGCACCTCTAGCAGCCCAGGTATCTGCATATGAGAATGATAACTTAGATGCAGAGGGAAGGATGAAAGAACTGCAGCGTGCGTTAAAGAGTCGTGATGATAGAGGGATAAATGCATTACAAAGAATGAGATTTAGAAGAGGAGATGACCCTATATTGTTCTGTAACCAATATCTTTCACTGTACAAAAGTGTGTATAACTGTCCTGGTATGTCTGCTGATGATCCGAGCTTCATATACTCAATGGCCAATATCTGTTATGTGAACTATCCTAATAGGATTGCCCTCAGAAATGCCAATTCATACCAGAGCTTTATCAATATACTTAGAGACTGGTGTGATGAATCCAGTGATGGTTATAGATCAGATGCAGATATATCAGTAGTGAGCAGAGGTACAAGAAGGAAGAAATTCATCAGGTGTTACAAATGTCACAGACCAGGGCACATTCAGAGATTTTGTAGAACCCCCGATATTTCAAGCCTGATACAGGATGATAAAAGTATATCCACCCAGGACAAGGAAAGCATACCACAGGAGCCTGATGTAATGGATAACAGCCTTGGGGAGTCAGGAAATGCTGAGGGGCAAAAGGAGGAGGTTTCAGCTAACAATGGCCCCCATCCTCCGAATAGCCAACAGCCATGGGGGACGAGCATACCAATGTTTGCACCCTGGGCTAATCTTCCATTTTGGCTGGTATGCAGTTGGTCCCAGATAGCATTACCATTTTTCATAAAAAATATGGCAAACTTTGTGAGCAATGCCTGCTTAGTTTAGTAAGAATATGGGACTTATATTCTAGCCATACAGATAACAGGACAAGGCTTAGAGAATAAGGATTTGACTATAATGATAATTGTGTGTAATAATTGTCTTTGTGTTTCTTTTTCAGGAGCCACTGAAGGCAGCTTAGTCAAGCTGGCCAAACACTAATGTTTTTGTTTTGTTCACAGGTTGTAGGTGGAGTGGTCCGGACTACATTTAGTTAAGCATTAGTTAGATCAATTTAAAAAGGTCTTCATAGTCACCACGTGGTATCATGAGCTCAATAATTAGTAATTGTTTGCAAACAATTAAATAACAGTCAGGCATTTGTTGGTTAAAACAGTCATGTATACTCTACCTTTGTGATGTGAATGTATTTTTTTGTCGCCCCCCCCCCCCCCCATGACCTTTTGTGTTTTAGGTGTAAATAGCATTTGCTCTTTCAATGGACCTCACAGGAAGATGTCTTTGTTCACACACCAGAACAAAAGTTGAGTTGGGAGATGGTGTTAGTATCTGTCTGTCTGTCTGACTGCGATGTGTTAAGGGCCAGCAGAATTAATTTCTTCATATGTGATTTATTTATTTTTTCTACCTGTGCATTTGTTTTCCTTGTTAACATTTTTAAAGTAACAAGTTATTTTTTTTATTTTGTAATTTATGTTTTTATATATACAGACCTACTGCTTGGGTAGGCAGTAAACTTTAAAGTTGTTTACCAGATTGGTCATTTTCTAGTTAGTATGGTACCAGTGTAGTATGGTACCAAATGGGGGAATGTGTTTGAAAGAATTATAGGTCACACTAAGAGGCCATGTTTTTTTGTTTGTTTTACAAATACTCCCCAGCTAGGATGGATTTAGATTACCGTCTGGTCTGAACCTAGGCATATTAGTGAGGTTACATTTAGGTGTAGAAAGGTATTGACTGCTAAGAATAATGATACTGCTCTTGATTTTTATTTCCAGGATCCATAATGAGGCGAAATTACATATCCAAATTTGGGACCCTGGAGAAGTAGCAGCAGCCCAATATTGTGGTGGCAATTGGACTACATTCGTAGCGTTCATCTTGCACATTTTATTGATAGATCTTAGACACTGCTTAGAAAAAAAAGAGTGACTGGGATTTTTTTGCGAGGTGTGGCAGATTATTTGAAACAAGATGACAGTGCCCCATTTAAATACGCATGGACATCAGCTATAAGTCTGCATGGGGGAAGGCCTGCCATGGACAATAGAAGAACACATGTGGTTGTTTTGCATAAATTCACCATATTGCTGAGTTCTTTTTGTTTTCTTGTTTCCTCTTACTTGCAGCATTAAATCAGTGAGTGGAAAATGAAGGAAGCAGAAGTTCCTATCAATATATAAGCCGTACTGAAGTTCTAAAAACTAATTGTCAGTAGTCTGATATAGCCATGTCTATTCAATCTTCAGGCACATCTTTGAGCCTTTGAATAGCCAGATAATAGGTCTCTTGCAGCACCTATTATACAGGGGTAAGAAGGTGGGATGACCAACAAGAAAAATCATTCAGCCTTCTGGAAATTATTAATGTGTATGCCAGACAATTGTAGCATGTGGTTGGTGATTAATTTACTCAAATGGTGTACTCGATTATCATGAATGAGGCCTGAATTTTCACATGTCTAGTTTAAAATCATGCAGAGTATGGCATTATGGGTAAAAGTCAGAGGTTTCACTTTATGCTTATTGGCCAGCATAGAGCACAACGTACATTAGAATCACCTGTATTAGACATATATACATCTACCATGTATCTTTTGATTTTTTATTTGTATTGTATGAGATCTTGTGAGAAATAGAATTCAGCTTGATTGGACTTTTGCAAATGCACAGACTGTCATATATTGCTAAAGTGGGCTTGCCCATATTCCAGTTATATAAGGCAGCTGATGAGCAAGACTAGTTGGTAGTGAAATGACAATCTGGTTAAGGGATCAAGTCAATTAGCATGGTGTAATGTTATATGCTGTATGTGATATCAATGTAGGATATGTAGATTTTCCTGTGATTATCATGAGGGATGTTGGTGACTTGTTATTGATGTATTAATATCCATAATGAATAGTGTGTGACTGTTGAATAAATGGGTTCCTGTTCTGTCTATGCCTGCCCATGTTGACGAAGAAACTGTTTCCGAAGAAAGGCTGCAATGCCGGAAAGTTCGCAGAACTAGAGTAATGCAGATATCAAGTTTCTGTGGATTATTTTTTTGATTGTGTGTGCCAATAGGCACAAGACCAGGGAATGTTGGAACTGATAAAATTGACATCTATGATACAGCTTTGATGCAAAGATGTTCCTTGAACTGAATCAGCCCGGGTCTGCTTGGTATGCAAATTAGGACCATCAAAGGGTTCTTGGGGCAGGACACTGATGAAAGGAAGATCTGCCAGGACTGTCACATCCTGGGGAAATCCAGACCCCCTGCTGGTATTTACTGCCCACACTTATGTCAGCAAGTACATATATGCTGGGATGGGGGCAGGGGTATATGATACAACTTTCTTCCTGTGTAATTACCTGCACTAACCTAACTTACAAGTAAGAGCAATGGTGACCTTGGTGACCTCTGGGACAAGACAAGTCTTCCTGGACTCTACAATCAAGAATGTGATTCGCTGAGACCTGCTGGAGAGGAGTGTTCTGAGTACAGAAGAAAAGCCCATGGCATGTGTGACTGAGAGAGAGAATGGTGTAGCTAGCTCAAGGATCCTGACCCCCTCCAATCCCCTCTCCCATTCCCTTAATTGTATTTAGAATGTAGATATATCCCTATTTGTAAATAAATCCAACACTGAGTTAAGATATAGTTGTTCTTCAGTAATTTAAGGCACCTGCAAAGCAGAGCACATTCTACACTGGGGATACGTCAAAAAGGCACTACTATTTCCAAAATAGAATTGGGGTCTACCCGATTAGTGGATAATATACCGGTACTACAGGGAGTGCAGAATTATTAGGCAAGTTGTATTTTTGAGGATTAATTTTATTATTGAACAACAACCATGTTCTCAATGAACCCAAAAAACTCATTAATATCAAAGCTGAATATTTTTGGAAGTAGTTTTTAGTTTTAGCTATTTTAGGGGGATATCTGTGTGTGCAGGTGACTATTACTGTGCATAATTATTAGGCAACTTAACAAAAAACAAATATATACCCATTTCAATTATTTATTTTTACCAGTGAAACCAATATAACATCTCAACATTCACAAATATACATTTCTGACATTCAAAAACAAAACAAAAACAAATCAGTGACCAATATAGCCACCTTTCTTTGCAAGGACACTCAAAAGCCTGCCATCCATGGATTCTGTCAGTGTTTTGATCTGTTCACCATCAACATTGCGTGCAGCAGCAACCACAGCCTCCCAGACACTGTTCAGAGAGGTGTACTGTTTTCCCTCCTTGTAAATCTCACATTTGATGATGGACCACAGGTTCTCAATGGGGTTCAGATCAGGTTAACAAGGAGGCCATGTCATTCGTTTTTCTTCTTTTATACCCTTTCTTGCCAGCCACGCTGTGGAGTACTTGGACATCATGTTTTTCTTGAAGGATGCAGACTTCTTCCTGTACCACTGCTTGAAGAAGGTGTCTTCCAGAAACTGGCAGTAGGACTGGGAGTTGAGCTTGACTCCATCCTCAACCCGAAAAGGCCCCACAAGCTCATCTTTGATGATACCAGCCCAAACCAGTACTCCACCTCCACCTTGCTGGCGTCTGAGTCGGACTGGAGCTCTCTGCCCTTTACCAATCCAGCCACGGGCCCATCCATCTGGCCCATCAAGACTCACTCTCATTTCATCAGTCCATAAAACCTTAGAAAAATCAGTCTTGAGATATTTCTTGGCCCAGTCTTGACGTTTCAGCTTGTGTGTCTTGTTCAGTGGTGGTCGTCTTTCAGCCTTTCTTACCTTGGCCATGTCTCTGAGTATTGCACACCTTGTGCTTTTGGGCACTCCAGTGATGTTGCAGCTCTGAAATATGGCCAAACTGGTCGCAAGTGGCATCTTGGCAGCTGCACTCTTGACTTTTCTCAGTTCATGGGCAGTTATTTTGCGCCTTGGTTTTTCCACACGCTTCTTGCGACCCTGTTGACTATTTTGAATGAAACGCTTGATTGTTCGATGATCACGCTTCAGAAGCTTTGCAATTTTAAGAGTGCTGCATCCCTCTGCAAGATATCTCACTATTTTTGACTTTTCTGAGCCTGTCAAGTCCTTCTTTTGACCCATTTTGCCAAAGGAAAGGAAGTTGCCTAATAATTATGCACACCTGATATAGGGTGTTGATGTCATTAGACCACACCCCTTCTCATTACAGAGATGCACATCACCTAATATGCTTAATTGGTAGTAGGCTTTCGAGCCTATACAGCTTGGAGTAAGACAACATTCTTTGCATCGGATCAGGAAAAGGAGGTATCAACGTTCGCCACCCAGCAGTCTGACGACAGGATCCAGATCAGCCCAAGGAGGGTGGTCTCCGCTGTTGCTGCCTACTCCGAGATCTCTAATGTCAGTGGTGGTAAAGGTGACGATGATGACGTGTCAATGGATGTAACGTGGGTACCCACAAGAGAGGAAGAGGAGGGGAGTTCAGAGGGAGAGACTGAGCAGCAGATAGGAAGGAGGATGAGGACAAGCAGGCAAGACTTACAGTGCACAAGAGGCAAAAAAGCATACTGCTAATGAATCTGGAATGAGCGATCCACCATGCACTGTAACATCGGGTGCTCCCAGGATGCCGGCACATGGCTCTGCAGTGTGGTCTTTTTTATGACGTGTATACTGCTGACAATAGTGTTGCCATCTGTAGCCTGTGCTGTCAATGCATAAGTCTCGGTAAGCCCAACACTCACCTAGGGACAACCGCATTAAGAAGGCACCTAGCTTCCCATAACTTTTACTGCCCACTGGGTGAACCTTCTGACGACCATCAAGCATGCAACCCGTGTAGATTTGGTGTTACCGCCACGGATTGCATGCAGGCCTGCCTCTTCTTCTCCTCCTCCATCTTGCATCAGTTGACTCCTCCTTTTCCGCTGCTACCGTCTCTTCCGCTACGCCCTAAGCTCCCCAGAACCTATTCGATGTGCCAGGTGAAACGTTGCCATGCTGTGCTGCAGCTGTTGTGCCTGGAAGCCAAGAGCCAAACCGGTCCTGCACTCCTTTCAGCTTTGCGGTCACAGGCCGATCAGTGGCTAACCCAACTCAATTTGACAGTTGGTAGAGTGGTGTGCGACAACGGTGCCAATCTGCTGAGCGCGCTGAAACAGGGGAAAATGACACACGTGCCATGCATGGCACACATCCTGAAGGTAGTCGTGCAGCGATTCGTTGCCAAATACCCCAGGGTCCAGGATGTCTAGCGGCAGGCCAGGAAAATCTCTGGCCATTTTAGAAGATCTTACACGGCCATGGTTCGCCTTGATGACATTCAGCGGCACACCACCTGCCCGTCAGACCTCTGATTTGTGACTGCCCGACGCAATGGAACTCCACCTTGTATATGCTAGATAGGCTGCTCCAGTAGAAACGTTCAGTTAATGACTTTCTGTATGAACTCTGTGGCAGGACAGGTTCTGGGGAGATAGTGTTTTTTTTTTTTTTTTTTTTTTTTTTTTTTCACTGCGCCAGTGGCTGCTCATGCACGACGCATGCAGACTTCTGCGGCAATTTGATGAGATCACCAAACTGATCAGTCGCACCCAGGGCTCCATTAGTGACATTGTACCTTACGCATTCTTTCTGGAGCGTGCATTGCATTGTGTCATTGATCAAGCCGTCGAGGAGCAGGAAGATGAGGAAGTCGCAATTCTCGATGAATTCCCAGGGGGGGGGGGGCTTCTCCATCTGAGACAAGTCAACAACAGGAGTCTGAAGAGGAGTCAGAGGAGGATGGTGCCGGGGTGGAGGAGGAGCAAGAAGAGCATGCTTTAAGAGTTTCTGGGATCCCTGGTGTTGTCCGTGGGTAGGGGGAGGAGACCAAGAACGACATTCTCCGGGGCGATGAGCATGCCTGGCCCCTCCACCACTTCCAATTTAGTGCAAATGGGGGCCTTCATGCTCCAATGTTTGAAGAGGAACCCCCGTGTAAAAAACATAAAGGGCAAGGACCAGTACTGGGTGGCAATGTACTTAGACTCCCGATACAAACACAAAATGGCGGACAGGTTACCACCATCACAGAGGGCTGTCAGAATGCAGCACTTCCAGGCCTTGTTTCGAGAAATGCTGCATTCTGCTTTTGCTTCTGCTGACAGAGGAATTTCCACTCACAGAGAAACAGTTGTTGGTCACTTCGGATGTGAGATCATTCTTGCAGCCAACCTATCGAAAGCTGTCCTCCGGATCCAGCCTCAGGGAACGCCTAATATACAATAATTCACGGCACTCGAAATCTTGAAATGAATGAAACAAGAATCTTTTTATTATGTTGAAATGCCACCAATAGACATCAGTTATATGGGCCAACGTTTCGGTCCTCCCGGACCTTGTCACGGCCTATTAATTATAATAGCATACAATCAGTACATTGAAAAAATAAACAGAAATTTTTGGCAAAAAAGAAAATTTACAAACATCTAGGGGCAAGTCTTACGTGTATCTATATTTGTGGTCAGGGCTAGGATGGTGGAAGTGGGAAAGGGGAAACCCTTAACCCTGAACCTAGAGGCTGGGGTGTGCCGGGAGCCACGGTCGCGGGTACGCCAAGAAAAGGGGGCATACCCAAGGTGAGAGTGGAGAAAAGGGGAGGGAGGGACACGCCGCTGGAACGTCAGGCTGGAGAGGAGGTGAGTGCCGGCCTAAGTACTGCATGCCCCTCCCACAATTACAGGCTGCGCTGCAGCCTTAACTATTTGTGGTCAGGGCTAGGATGGTGGAAGTGGGAAAGGGGAAACCCTTAACCCTGAACCTAGAGGCTGGGGTGTGTCGGGAGCCACGGTCGCGGGTACGCCAAGAAAAGGGGCCAAAGACTCTGAATAGGTAACATAGTTTTATTGAATATCACAAAGCCAGTGTATGGAAGGCCTGAGAGATTTCTGCCTGGGGATTTGGTATATAGCGGGCGAAACAGGACGAACGCCAACGCCCCATGCAGCGGATGACATGTGCGGGGACCTGATGCTTGGAAGCTGCCCCAATGCGGAAGGAATGACCTGAAATGGTACTGGGGTCGTGACCCAACCCCTGCATCAGGGACCGGACGAGGGACATAAATTTTGATGTGGTGAGTGGCTTACCCACGCAAGGCAGAAGAGGGGAGTCTGGTGGAGAGACCGTGAAGCAGTACGATAATTGCCACAGAACCTTGACCGGGCACCAACGGTTACCTGAAGGGAAGAACTTGATCTCCGTGGGAGGACCAGACTGGTTGGTTTTGGAGGACGGGAGATGGAGGACAAAATGGTCTGTGGACCAGACTAGGTGGCGTTTCTGGAGGAATCTATGACGCCCGGAGCCCGACGTGAATTCACCAGGCCTGAGGAAGCCGTAGAACCCGAGGTAAATAGCCGCCTTTAGAACCGTGCTGAGAGAGGGCCCAAAAGGACTGCCGTCTAAGGCCGAGGATAGGGCTCTGAACAATTCCCCCGACACTGGCAGTCTACGGGTGCGCGGACACTTCCCCTTCTTCTGCAGACCCCTGAGTGTTGCCTTGACGGCTTGTGAAGCAAGGATGGAACCCCCATCTGGCTTGGCGATCATGCGATAATGCTGGAGCCCTGCTAAATATACAGTGGCGGAAATAATTATTTGACCCCTCACTGATTTTGTAAGTTTGTCCAATGACAAAGAAATGAAAAGTCTCAGAACAGTATCATTTCAATGGTAGGTTTATTGTAACAGTGGCAGATAGCACATCAAAAGGAAAATCGAAAAAATAACTTTAAATAAAAGATAGCAACTGATTTGCATTTCATTGAGTGAAATAAGTATTTGAACCCCTACCAACCATTAAGAGTTCTGGCTCCCACAGAGTGGTTAGACACTTCTACTCAATTAGTCACCCTCATTAAGGACACCTGTCTTAACTAGTCACCTGTATAAAAGACACCTGTCCACAGAAGTTGGACCAGGAGCTGCCCCAGACCAAGGCGGCAGCCACGATGGGATATAATTCCAGGAAAGGAGAAGACCCGATGGCAGCTGGGTCTGCTTGGATTTCCGGGGGCCACCTGGCCGCCAGCCAGTGGGACCTGAAGATGGCGGCAAAGCCGATGGAATCGGCTGCGTCCGAGAAGATAATCGGGGAAGCCGAGTCCCAGCGGGGAACGAAGAGGGAAATGCCGTTCCATTCTGAAAGGAAGGTGTTCCACATGGCAAGATCCGAGATGGCGTGGCGGTCGAGGTGGACAACAGAATCCTGGTCACGAACTGTGGAAAGAAGATGCAACAGGCTGGCCAGAAAAGACCGGCCCTGGGGCATGATCTTCGTGGCGTAATTCAGCAGACCCAGTAAGGACTGAAGCTCCGCCTTGGTCAGGGACAGAGCGCTGACCGCCCGGGAGATGGCAGAGCGGATCCTGGTCAACTTTTCAGGTGGCAGACTGGCCTCCATCTTAACGGAATCTAATGTGATGCCCAGAAAGGTCACCCTGGTGGCAGGGCCCTCGGTCTTGGAGGAGGCCACGGGCACCTGGAGGAGGGAGAAGAACTCCAAGAGGGTAGCGGGAATTGAAGGGACCGGATGAGGATTCTCAATAAGCAAGAAATCGTCCAGGTAATGAATTACCATGGGAAGACCTCCGTGATGCACCAGGATCCAATGGAGGGCCCTGGCAAACTGGTCAAACAGCCAGGGGCTGCTCTTGGACCCAAAGGTTAAGCGGTTGGCAAAATAAAACCTGTCCGACCAATTGATACCATAGTACCTCCAAAGATGCGGGTGGACCGGGAGAAGCTTGAAGGCATCAGCTATGTTTACCTTGGCAAGCCAGGGCCCAACCCCCGACTGGAGAATGAGCTGAATGGCTTCCTCAACTGACGAGTATTGCATGGAATACTCCTCAGAGGGGATAAGGGAATTCAGGCTTGGGGTGGATGACATATGAGGCGCTGACAGGTCGTAGATGAGGCGTTTTTTATTGGAGGATTGTTTCACAACCAGCCCGATAGGGTTGATCCGCCAGGACTGAAACGGAATGTGGAGAAAGGGACCAATGATGAAACCCTTTTCCACTTCGGATCGAAGGAGGGCATCCACGGCCTCCGGGTCACCGAACGCCGAACGCAAATTGGGACCCTCCCATGACCCGTGAGGCAGGGTGATGAGCCCTGTATGGAAGCCCTCCTTGAACCCGGCCAAGAGGAAGGCCACGAAGAGACGGTCTGGGTGATCCTGCAGCAGAACAGCCAGAATGTCTACATCAATGTCGGCTAGTCAGGAGCTCTTGGACGATTTCCTGGTGCAGGCCGAACGCGGATGGGCCCGAAAACATGCCGAGCAGATGTGAAGAGCCCGACAGGCGTTAAAGGCACAACCCCCCGCATTGAAATTGTTGCAGACTTGGCTGCTACCTAAATAGACGATTGGTCTGCCTAGTTTGTCCATGGTAGCAGAGGGCTTGGTGGCCCCGGAAGTACTAGGAGCAGCTCCCGGTTGGGAAGGATGAGCCTGATCGGGACACCAGTCAGAAGAATGGAATATGGACTGGCAAGAGGTGCAGGAGGGAGCTCTGAGACCGGCGAAATGACGGCAGAACAGCTCCATGTCGAGATCAGCCCAATTAGTCATGAACTGAAACTGCGACAGGGCTGCTGCCGCCTTAGCGGAAAAGGACCTGTGGTAATCGTAAAACGCTGAGCCACCGTACTTGTGGCCCAGGTCCGACACCCGATACAGGTAGGTATCAAGCTCCTCCCTCCTGGACGGATTGGCAGAACAAACAATGTCCCGATACAGGCTAAAGGCCAGGACAAACTCGGGAATGGACAGTTTGCGGTTAAGTCTGGCGTCTTTGGCCTTCAAGACCACCGAAACCTCCCCGCAATTAATGATCCGATTCTCCGAGATGTCCTGGGAGGCGATAAGGATGGAGGCTAAATTCACATCCTTCCCAGCCAAGATGTCCTTCTTGATATGCTCGGGGATGAAGTGAGACGGGGCAATCAGAGGACCAGAAGCTGGCCTACCTGCCACATCTGGAGGTGGGGAGGGAGCCACCACCGGGGAGAGTGGGATTGCCGAGGGTCTGGACTCTAGGGCTGAAACCCTGGCCTGAATGTCGCACAGAGAACTGGCAAGCCCGCTGATAGAGGACTGGATCTGGGACAAGGCTTGCTGGATGGAAGGAGAGCTAGACTGAGTTTCCACTGAACTCGGGGCCGTCATCAGCAAGCCGTATAATTCCGCCTTGCGGGCTGACGCGGGATGACGAATCCCCCTGCGGTTGAGCTCGCTGATCAGTCTAGGCACGGTCCAGCTCCGTAAGGAAGCGCTGACTGAGTGACCAGAAGCCGATGTTCCAGGAAGGGAAATATTGTCTTCCATCTCAGATACGTGCGACATCCTTGACCTGCGGAAGAATGTAAATCAGAGGAAAAACGAAGCTGCGGACGCGAAGGAGCAGCCGAAAATGAAGATGAAAAGCGAGGGAAACGAAACTATTTAAAATACTTACCAGAAGACGCCCAAGACCAAGGAAAAGGAGATCTGAATCCGAATGCGAACCGGTAAGCTAAAGAAAAATCCAGACCTTCAGAAGAGAAGAGGAAAACAAACAAAAAATACGGTCCTCAGAGGGACCGAACAAGACCTGAACTTACCTTAGGAAAGATTTTAAAACCTTTGACTGACGCGAGCCGAAAAAACGGACCGAACCTGCGATCTGAAGATAACGCATATGAGGACCAGATGAGCGACAGCTGGGAAGCGAGATGGGAGGCGAACCCCCAAAGGAAGCGAAGACAGGTAAGACGCCAGAAGAGGAGCAGTCGACCAGACTGGCCCAGGAGATGGGAGAGCCTGAGACAGGACCCAGGGGTACAAGGGACAGCCGACTGGAAGCAAGAAGCATGGACAACCCAGACCCGTGAATAGCAGAGAGACCAGGTAACCGAGAACTGAAAAACAGAGCTGGGCGATCCAGGAGGAAGGAGGAACCCCGGGCGAACTAGGGTAGAGACCTGGGCGATCCAGGAGAAAGAAAAAGAACCCCAGGCGAACCAGGGTAGAAACCTGGGCGATCCAGGAGAAAAAAGAACCCCAGGCGAACCAGGGTAGAAACCTGGGCGATCCAGGAGAAAGAAGAACCCCAGGCGAACTAGGGAAGGGACCTGGGCGATCCAGGAGACAAACACGCGAACCGGGCGAACCGGAAAAGAGACGACCCTGGGCGATCCAAGGCTTGAGACAGGACGAACACCGCGAGAGAGAGAGCCCGGGGACCCGGGAAGAATAAGCCACGACAGAAAATAAGGCGTGAATGCTGTGATGCGGAACACTCGGAGAGACCGAGGGCCGCGGTGTAATGGAAAAAGGTGGTGTGATAGAAAAAGGACAACCAGAGATGAAGCCCAGAGACATGAACTAGCGACTGCGGAGGCCGACATACTCGGAGCATGGAACAAGACTCCGCAGTGGCTGGAGGAAAAACATGCTGCAGCTGGGGGACGGCTCGATGGGTTAGGACCTGAGCATTCATGTTGTGCTCTGTAGGCGCAAGCCGCAGGCGTCCAACAGGTGCAGCCTCAGAACAAGCGTGCGTTTATTGTTGTGCGCCCCACCAGACAATGGGAACGCGCGACAATAGCCCCAGAAACGTGCAAGTACCTCCAGGGAAGCAGAGAAAAGACCAAGCCCCAGTGGACAGAGGGGGGCAGACAGAAAAAGATGAGGGAGGGTAAGGGACAGGCATTCAGACCAGACAGACGCGGGAAACGAGTAGTCATGAGCGGCAGGGGCAATATTCGAATTCGCGAGATTTCGTGAATATTTTGGACGAATATTCGCCATGTATTCGAGAATTCGCAAATTCATGATCTCCAGGCGTTATATTCTTGATTGTGAAAACTCGCATGAAATTCGCATACAAATTTTCGCATAAAAATTTGCATGAACTAGTATTCTCGCAAAAATCGAATATTCGCAATTACAAATATATTTTGCGGTAATCGCAATATTTGCGAATTCTCGAAGTGCCGATATTCGCGATTTAAAATTCGCAACTCGAATATTCGTGATCAACACTAGAAGCGAGACCCTGGTGGCCGATTCACCCAGGCAGCGTGAGGTGGCAGGCAGGAGCTGCGCTAGACATACCTTGAGATGCCGGGAGCGAAAGAAGGCCGACGCTGGAGACGCAGCAGGAGGAAGCTGAGGGGCGGACCTGGAAGTGAGGAGGCCACAGCTGAGGACCGGAGCGCACTGCATGCGTGGTGTCCTTGACGCCGGGAGCTGAGGAGAGCCGAACGCTGGAGAAGCAGCAGGAGGAAGCTGAGGGGCGGACCCGGAAGTGAGGAGGCCACAGCTGAGGACTGGACCGTACTGCACGCCGCTGGAACGTCAGGCTGGAGAGGAGGTGAGTGCCGGCCTAAGTACTGCATGCCCCTCCCACAATTACAGGCTGCGCTGCAGCCTTAACTATATATAATTATAATATAATATTACTATGGTAATTAAAGCTGCAAGTATACATAAAAAAAATTGATAAATAAACTGATCAAGGGATAGTAGTCACAGAGATTTATCCATAAATAGTCTATCAAGGACATTAGGAAGTATCAGAGTGGCGAGAGCAAATACATGAGAACACAAGAGTTACATCAGAAATATTCAGAATAAAAATATAACATAATTATAGGTATAATATTAGGTGTAAAGGCTCCATGGAACAATCGCAATCTAAATATTTGTATATAGAGGAAAAGAGGAGGGCTGCAGTCAATTGAACCATTAAGTCTATGTGGGTGTCAGTACAACAATAGTTTAACTTGCTGGATGAGTCTAAATCACTTAGTGGTTTAAAATACAGAAAGTACTGAACACACACAGAGTAATGCATAGAATAAAGTACATACATTAATATCACTTACATACCTCAAGACAAGCTGATTAGAGGAGAGTGGCGTTGCGCTAAGTGGCCTGCGCATGTCCGGTATTTATGCTGAGTCTGGTCTCGCGATACTGGGGGGACCTCATAAAACTGGATGTCCGCATTCACAATCGGAATAGCGGAAGTCCAGTTATTCGTATTATCCGAATATTTTCATAAGAAAAAATCGTAAATGAAAAAATCGCGACTGCAAGAAAATCGCAAGTGAAAAAATCGCAACTATTAAAAAATCGCAACAAATGAAAAAAATCGCAAATGAAAGAATTTTTTCGGAAAATCCGAAAAAGTAAGAAATCGGATCGAGTAACAGGACCATCGATTCCTAATGCGAAAATTACACAAAGTTTGTTTAGAACACTGAATCAGAGTATATGTTGTTGAGTTGGATACCATCCTAGTATCGGAGAGCAGACTACAGACAAAATCGATAGGTCAATTAACAAATATTGATTACAGACATGTAGATATATTAGTATATTAGATGTTCATATTTGAAATATATTAATTGACATTGATAGATTAGTTCATTAAATCTAACGGACATGAACAAGATACTATAGCTCCATAAAAAATCCTACTTTTGGACACTGTCATTTAGTCTGCAATAGTCATATAAAAGAAAAAGGAAGAAAAGAGAATATTATAGTTCATTGTATATAAAATTCAAAATCACGATTTAAGCCTAAAGGAGCTAATGTCTTTAATTTGTGAATCCAATATGATTCACGGTTTTGAAGTATCAGTTTACGGTTTCCGCCTCTACGTGACAGGGGAATGTTTTCGATAATTTGAAACCTGAGTTGACTTATGTGATGACCGGCCTGAATAAAATGATGAGGTATTGGAAGTTCTGTTTTTTTTTTTTTTTCTCCATCACTGAGCACCGAAGATATTACA
This sequence comes from Bufo gargarizans, assembly GCF_014858855.1. Taxonomy (NCBI): domain Eukaryota; kingdom Metazoa; phylum Chordata; class Amphibia; order Anura; family Bufonidae; genus Bufo; species Bufo gargarizans. The sequence continues at coordinate 207,489,589 of NC_058084.1, read as the reverse complement.
TAGTGGAGTGCCAGCCATCACTTTTGTTTATTCTCAGCTTTTGAGCTTGAGCAGCTACTCATGTCTGCTTCTACCTTCTTATATGATGCCATTACTGCTGATGGGATTGTGTCACAGATAACTACTCCTAGTGAGTTTCTCCACATTTCTCATAGCGAATTCCGCACACGTGATTGGGAACGTGAATCAAAAAGATTAATTGCATCAGAACTGCACTGCGTTACACTGGCTGAGTATTATAAAAATGGGAGAATATCGAGGGGACTAATGGTACATTTACGCCCTAACCTGTTCCCATCTAATAAGGAATATTGCAATAAATTTGAAACCATATTGAATAAATGTTCAATGGACATTATTGTGTATCTACAAAAGTCTATTTCTGAGACCCGTGATAAAATTATTGAGGCACAACTTGTTTCCACCATCTCTACACAGGAATGGAATGACCTAACAGAAGAAGACAGAGAAAATACTGGAGGACCATAGAAAGTATATTGAACAAACAAAACGGGCTAAATTTACCCGAGATACAGAAGACTATCAAGTAAATCGCATCTATCGTTGGCAATGGCAGGAATCCGAATCTCAGGGTTACCAACAATTTGGGGACTATGCTTCCTCTTCGTCTGGGAACGACAGGTCCTCACGTCGCAGACCATATCGTTTTTTTCCCCGAAGGGGCCACAGAACCAGACAACATTCTCAAGGATACGCAGGGGACGACACTCCTGACAAACCAGAACCCTCAATGATTCTGACCAGGTCACAGGTACTAACCTAGTCATTAATATTTCTTCTAGGACCTTATCTCCAGCTGAATACAGTGTTTTGTCCTGTTTTTCTGCCCAAGAGACTCTTTTCAACCATTTGCATTTATGCAGGACCTGAATAGGTTCTTTAGGTCTCTTCGTTTGAAAGTACACTTTAAAGATGATTGTATTGATGAATCTGTACCACCACTTATGTCTAATCCTTTGTCTATTGCCCATTTAGGTTTGAGGAACAAAAGCAATTTTATGCCCCCTAAAGTATCACATGCAGTTGAGGCTTTCATCAGTTTGGTGGATAATGAGGTTCAGGCGAATATTGACTCTTTTAGGAAATCTCCCACTCAAATCCAAGCGTTGAATACCTTGCATTACAATCACTTAGAACTGATAAGACGATTACGATTAAACCAGCTGACAAAGGTGGAGCCATAGTAGTCATGGACACATCCTATTACAAACAAGAGATTAATAGGCAGTTGGCCGACACTGATACATATGAGCTTACATACAATAATCCAACTTTTACCATACAAAAAGAAATACAGTCATATCTTGATTACCATTTGGGGATTGGCACAATTGATAAAGCCACCTATAATTTCTTACATAATGATTATCCAATAATGGCAGTTATATATGTGTTGCCTAAAATACATAAGAACCTTTAACAACCACCTGGGCGCCCAATAGTAGCGTCGACCGACTCATTATTGGCACCATTGTCTATCTATTTGGAAAGAGTCCTTACTCCTCTAGTACGGAATACAAGATCATATTTACTTGATACGTCACATTTTCTAGAGATTGTCCTCTCTCTAGGCACAATTCCCCCTGATGCACTCCTGGTCACTCTTGATGTCAGCAGCCTGTACACCTCCATCTCTCATGATGGGGGTGTGCAGGCTGTTCGCAAATCACTAGTGACCACGACTCTTACCAATGACCAACACATTTTTTGTATTGGATTACTGCAATTTGTTTTCCAAAAATTTTTTTTTTTATGTTTGGGGATTATTACTATATCCAGAAGAAGGGTACGGCAATGGGGGTGAATGAGGCCCCCCCCATATGCCAACCTTTATATGGCCCAGTTTGAAGAGGATCATGTTTATCCACATCCACTATTTCGAGCCCATGCACTAACAAGGCGCCAATTTATTGATGATATTTTCTGTATTTGGACTAGAGATAAGGACTCTTTCCAAACTTTCTACACGCATATTAATCATGTGGTTAAAGATCTCCAATTTACCGCTCATATTGATGAAACCATAATTAACTTTCTTGACACCTCTGTAACCAAGGATTCCACTGGCTCCTTGAAAATAGATATCTATACTAAACCAACAGACCGGAATACGCTACTTTTATATTCCAGTTGTCACCCTAGGAACACGAAAACATCATTACCTCAGTCACAGTTTACTAGGGTGTCAAGAATAGTTAGTGACCCAACAGTGAAACAACAACGTCTGATGGAGATGTCTGATAAGTTTAAAGCACGTGGTTATCCTCGTAGTCTCCTAGAGAAGGAGATCAAATTGATTACCCAGGGGACCCAGGAATTGAGACCTTTAACCACAACATTGTAAACCTAGAATTCCACTGGTAGTGACATACCATCCTTTTGTACCGAAAATCCAACGGATTATACAGAAACACTGGCCGCTATTAGGTAAATTTTACCCTGATATTAAGGAATTCAATAATCCATTTAGAATGTGCTACAAGCGCCCAAAAAACTTACGCGATACTCTTATTAAAGCGGATATTGGCCCTGAGAAGAAGCCATTAAGACAGACTTTGTTGTCCAGTCCAAAAATGGGCACTTTCCCCTGCCTAAATTGTGCACAATGTACACATGTCATGAAAGGGAGAACCGTCACGCATCCACATACGGGCAAGACATACAAGATAACAGGCTTTTTTACATGTGCTACCTCCTTCGTTATTTATCTCATTAAATGCCCATGCGGCATACGTTGGGGAGACTTCCCAGTGTGCGAGAGACCGCATCGGCAAACATAAATCTGACATTCGTTGTAAAAAAACAGAACTTCCAATACCTCATCATTTTATTCAGGCCGGTCATCACATAAGTCAACTCAGGTTTCAAATTATCGAACACATTCCCCTGTCACATCGAGGCGGAAACTGTAAACTGATGCTTCAAAACCGTGAATCATATTGGATTCACGAATTAAAGACATTAGCTCCTTTAGGCTTAAATCGTGATTTTGAATTTTATATACAATGAACTATAATATTCTCTTTTCTTCCTTTTTCTTTTATATGACTATTGCAGACTAAATGACAGTGTCCAAAGGTAGGATTTTTTATGGAACTATAGTATCTTGTTCATGTCCGTTAGATTTAATGAACTAATCTATCAATGTCAATTAATATATTTCAAATATGAACATCTAATATACTAATATATCTACATGTCTAATCAATATTTGTTAATTGACCTATCGATTTTGTCTGTAGTCTGCTCTCCGATACTAGGATGGTATCCAACTCAACAACATATACTCTGATTCAGTGTTCTAAACAAACTTTGTGTAATTTTCGCATTAGGAATCGATGGTCCTGTTTCTCGATCCAATTTCTAACTTTTTCGGATTTTCCTAAAAAATTCTTTAATTTGCGATTTTTTTCATTTGTTGCAATTTTTTAATAGTTGCGATTTTTTCACTTGTGATTTTCTTGCAGTCGCGATTTTTTCATTTACAAATTTTTCTTATGAAAATATTCGAATAATACGAATAACCGGACTTCCGCTATTCCGATTGTGAATGCGGACATCCGGTTTTATGACGTCCCCCCAGTATCGCGAGACCAGACTCAGCATAAATACCGGACATGCGCAGGCCACTTAGCGCAACGCCACTCTCCTCTAATCAGCTTGTCTTGAGGTATGTAAGTGATATTAATGTATGTACTTTATTCTATGCATTACTCTGTGTGTGTTCAGTACTTTCTCTATTTTAAACCACTAAGTGATTTAGACTCATCCAGCAAGTTAAACTATTGTTGTACTGACACCCACATAGACTTAATGGTTCAATTGACTGCAGCCCTCCTCCTTTCCTCTATATACAAATGTTTAGATTGCGATTGTTCCATGGAGCCTTTACACCTAATATTATACCTATAATTATGTTATATTATTATTCTGAATATTTCTGATGTAACTCTTGTGTTCTCATGTATTTGCTCTCGCCACTCTGATACTTCCTAATGTCCTTGATATAGACTATTATATTATATGGATAAATCTCTGTGACTAGTATCCCTTGATCAGTTTATTTATCAATTTTTTTTATGTATACTTGCAGCTTTAATTACCATAGTAATATTATTATATTATAATTATATATATAGATACACGTAAGACTTGCCCCTAGATGTTTGTAAATTTTCTTTTTTGCCAAAAATTTCAGTTTATTTTTTCAATGTACTGATTGTATGCTATTATAATTAATAGGCCGTGAACAAGGTCTGGGAGGACCGAAACGTTGGCCCATATAACTGATGTCTATTGGTGGCATTTCAACATAATAAAAAGATTCTTGTTTCACTCATTTCAAGATTTCGAGTGCCGTGAATTATTCTATATTATTATTGGAGGAAATCTCCATCACTGAGCACCGAAGATATTATATAGTGGAGTGCCAGCCATCACTTTTGTTTTTTCTCAGGGAACGCCTAGACCGACAGGTGTCCGACTAAGTCGGGTTAACGGCCGATGTGGACGCTCTGAGAAGCGAGGAACCCCTGGACTACTGGGTGTGCAGGCTTGACCTGTGGCCAGAGCTGGCACAATTTGCCATGGAACTCTTGGCTTGCCCCTCATCCAGAGTCCTGTCTGAAAGGACGTTCAGCGCAGCAGGGGGGGATTGTGACTGATAAGCGCACTCGCCTAGCTCACGACAGTGTGGACTGACTCACATTTCTAAAAATGAATGAGGCATGGATCTCAGTGGAATTCAACACCTGTGACGAGTCGACCATGTTTGAATGAATTTCTTCATAACAGCCCACAAATATCCGCCACTACCAAGAACAAATCGTGGTCCCTGTCTTAGGTAAATATAGCGGCATAAAAGGCCTTTTATGTCTTTTGAATGCCTAATATTTGTGGCCTGTACTGGCTGAATCGCATCATTAGGGATTTTTGCAATGGTGCTTTTTTTAAACACTCAATCTGCATATACAGCGATTGTTCTAACATGCATGTGAAATGTAATCAAATACACTGCTTTAATGTCAAATTATTTACAGTGAGATGTTTTTCCTCAATGTTGCAAAAATAGTTGCCAACTATCTTTTCTGATCGCATCCAACTTCGGGTCTGGTAGAAACCACTTGTTGTAGTAGGCCGCGCCTATTTTGCGCATGCGTATACGCAAAAATTACATTACCGATATTTTGCTTTGAAAAAAATAATGAATGGAGATCGCAAATTTTAATAATACATCTGGTATGTCACTGTCCATGTTGTGGGACTATTTGTGCACTGGTGGCTGCAAATATGACCTGAAGGTTTTTCAGGTTCACCTGCCATTCAAGTCTATGGGGCCCGCTGCGAACACATGGTTATCAAACATTTGAGCCGTTCCGGCCAATGTTCATCATCACTATTTGTGTGGTTGCCTATTGTATATAGTAGATCATAAGAGTCCAAGACTCATTAAGCCATCCTCTTAATGCTGTTTCCAAACCATTTTGATTGAGTTTCCATCAATTGCAAACTTTTTTTGTGAACCAGACACCCACTCTTCTTCAGAGCAGGGAGTGCCTGGTTTGATGCTCAGGTCTCCCATTGACTTTCTTTGTATTAAATTGTACTCGAGCACCCGCAGTATTCAGCCGAGCACTCGGATATGCCGAACAAAGCAAAGCTCGAGCTGAACAGCAGTTCGGCAGAGCATGCTCGCTCAACACTAATCGTCAGTGCTCTTTTGAAAATAAAAGTATTTTTTTCTGGAAGGGAATGTGATATTAAATGAGTGTGATATCTCAAGCTATAGACTCTACTAGCATGCAGTTAAGCGCAAAACTGTATTTGGAGCCATATTTCTCCATGGACAGTGTGGACAATACTAATGGAAACTGAGTAAGCTTAGAAAGGTATATGCATATGTGTGAAACATAGAAGTGTATTGATGTATACTCCACACCTGAAAGAGACAGCCAGAAGTTACAATAACCTGAGTGTGACCAGTCGAAAGGACTTTGTTTTCCGTCCTGCATAACAGAAATCAGTTGGATCTGTTATACTTGCCCATAAACTTCTATTATGACAGATGAAAACGGAACGCCTCTTAAAAGGCTTCAGTTTTGCATTCCATCAGGGAATTCATATTAAAAACGTAACCTATAACGGAATGCCAAAACGCAAGTGCGAACCCACACTAACTTGTGATGTCCTTTTAATGGATTACAACTACCGCTTTGCATTCCAATAATCTGAACATCTACTTCAAGGCAAGTGATTCTCAGTAAATGTTCCATTTATTTATTCCTTGAGTACCAAATACTACACCCATCAGGCCACCACATTCATTAATATGAAAGGGACGCTAAGGGAGAATAACTACTGTGTGGGGGCACTAAGGGACATTCTACTGTGTAGGAGCACTAAGGGGGCATAACCATTGTTTGGGGGCACTACCCCTCACAGGGGACACCAAGGAATAACTATTGTGAAGGGGCACTAAGGGTGCATACTTCTGTGAAGAGGGTACCAAGAGCATAACTACTGTGTGAGAGCTCTAACAGGGAATCTTTACTGTGAAGGGCACAAAGGAATAATTTCACGATCCCTTCTGTGAAAGAGGTTAGAAGATCTGAGAGACTTGCATCATGTGAGGTCATCTGACAGCCTCTCGATTTTTACTTTGCAGTGTTGTTGTTGGTATGACCACACGTCTCGTTTCAGGTGTAGCTTGTGGTCATTACTAGAGTTGAGTGAACACCTGGATGTTCGGGTTTGAGAGGTTCGGCCGAACTTCCCGGAAATATTCGGGTTCGGGATTCGAACTCGACCTGAACTTTGCCCCGAACCCCATTGAACCCAAACTTTTCGGTACTAAAAAGGCTGTAAAACAGCCCAGGAAAGGGCTATAGGGCTGCAAAAGACAGAAAATGTAGGTAAATCCCCTGCAAACAAATGTGGATAGGGAAATTAATAAAAATAAAAATAAAATAAATAAAAATTAACCAATATCAATTGGAGAGAGGTCCCATAGCAGAGAATCAGGCTTCATGTCACCCACCACTGGGACAGGCCACTGTCAGATATTTAGGCCCCGGCACCCAGACAGAGGAGAGAGGTCCCATTGCAGAGAATCAGGCTTCATGTCATAGCAGAGAATCAGGCTTCACGTCACCCACCACTGGAACAGGCCATTGTCAGATATTCAGGCCCCGGCACCCAGACAGAGGAGAGAGGTCCCATAGCAGAGAATCAGGCTTCATGTCATAGCAGAGAATCAGGCTTCATGTCATAGCAGAGTGATGGGGTATAAGTAACTCCATTTTGTCTGTTTTAAGCAACGTGTATTACGATTACATCTGGCCAGTACACTGTTCCAAGATCCCCCTTCCCCCTTTGTGGAATTTGAGAAACATCCTGTCCAGTCTAGAAGAGGCCCTACATCCCTTAGTTTAGCAGTCTTACCTTATAGGGTCATCTTCACTCAACGTATACTAGCCCATGTGTTTTTGGTTAATGCTGTTACTACGAGTCATTTATTATGTTAATGCAGAGCTCATGTGTATTCATACTATAGGTTAAAACAAATGCTAACATATGATTGGATGTAAAGAAGGTTCAACCCCCCTTTATCAACTGTTCCCCCACTGTGAATAAACTAGAGTTAATTGGAACAAAGCACGCGTCTAGTCTTCATTCTGATTCATTCTCCTGGTACCAGAAAAGGCTTAATCCAAGCTGATCACCGAGGTCTGATGTCAGGGACATCATAGGCAAAGAGTCCATATTGCCTTACACAGAGAATCAGGCTTCATGTCATAGCAGAGAATCAGGCTTCACGTCACCCACCACTGGAACAGGCCATTGTCAGATATATAGGCCCCAGCACCAAGACAGAGGAGAGAGGTCCCATTGCAGAGAATCAGGCTTCATGTCACCCACCACTGGAACAGGCCACTGTCAGATTGTGGAGAAAACAACCTCGCCACTGGGTTTTGGAGGGGCCTGTTTACTAGCCTCTTGCCCCAGGATTATGGGCCCTCTCATCATCCAGGCCTCATTTGTTCACAAAGGACTAACTTGAACCCCTGGTCTAATTCGTGCCATTTTGGGATGTTAAATGTCTATGTGTATTGAAAAGGGTGGGACATTGTATACGTTGAGTAGGGAGGTCTTTTCCATTGTCTCTCTGTGTGTATTGACGATGTCCTTTGTCCTGAGAAATAATTGAATTACTTCTTGGTTGTCTCCAGGACATAGGATATTGTGTATTTGCCTGCCTGTGATGATTGCATCAACCAAGTGTGAGGTAATTCTATCACGGGCAGAGGGGAGGATTTTGTGTGGGAGTGTCTGAGTGTATTGTACGTGGTTATTGGCTGTTTTTACAAAACCCTGTGGGTGGTAACCTTGTTGGAAGATGTGTATAAAATGCTTGTGTGTTAAAATAAAGAGGCTGCTATATACCTTCATGAAGATTTGGCTCATGTTTGGGGAATGCGATAACTACACTCTGGGATTGCTATATCACAATACTCCCCTGAGTATAAGCTCTTGTAAGAGCTTGTTCATGGTTCCTGCTCTCTGGATGTAGGAGAGGTTCACCCACTAGAAGCTGAAGCCCGGTCTTGGGTCCAGTGTGGGTAGAGGACGGTGAGACCCCAACCAAGCTGCGGCGGTTTGTGGTGTCTACATCCAGAGAGCAGGAACCATGAACAAGCTCTTACAAGGGCTTATACTCAGGGGAGTATTGTGATATAGCAATCCCCAAGTGTGTAGTTATCGCATTCCCGAAACATGAGCCAAAACTTCATGAAGGTATATAGCAGCCTCTTTATTTTAACACACAAGCATTTTATACACATCTTCCAACAAGGTTACCACCCACAGGGTTTTGTAAAAATAGCCAATAACCACGTACAATAAACTCAGACACTCCCACACAAAATCCGCCCCTCTGCGCGTGATAGAATTACCTCACACTGGGTTGATGCAATCATCACAGGAAGGCAAATACACAATATCCTCTGTCCTGGAGACAACCGAGAAGTAATTCAATTATTTCTCAGGACAAAGGATATCGCCAATACACACAGAGAGACAATGGAACAGACCTCCCTACTCAATGTATACAATGTCCCACCCTTTTCAATACAAATAGACATTTAACATCCCAAAATGGCACAAATTAGACCAGGGGTTCAAGTTAGTCCAAGTCCTTTGTGAACAAATGAGGCCTGGCTGACGAGAGGGCCCATAATACTGTAAACAGGCCCCTCCAAAACCCAGTGGCGAGGTTGGTTTCGCCACACAGATATTTAGGCCACGTCACCCAGACAGAGGAGAGAGGTCCCATAGCAGAGAATCAGGCTTCATGTCATAGCAGAGAATCAGGCTTCATATCACCCACCACTGGAACAGGCCACTGTCAGATATTTAGGCCCCGGCACCCAGACAGAGGAGAGAGGTCCCATAGCAGAGAATCAGGCTTCATGTCATAGCAGAGAATCAGGCTTCATGTCATAGCAGAGAATCAGGCTTCACGTCACCCACCACTTGAACAGGCCATTTTCAGAAATTTAGACAGAGGAGAGAGGTCCCATTGCAGAGAATCAGGCTTCATATCATAGCAGAGAATCAGGCTACATGTCACCCACCACTGGAACCGGCCATTGTCAGATATTTAGGCCCCGGCACCCAGACAGAGGAGAGGTTCATTCAACTTTGGGTTGCCCCGCAATATAATGGTAAAATTAAAAAAAGAGGATTGAATGAAGTGCCCTGGAGTACAAGAATATATTGTTAAGGGGAGGTAGTTATAAATGTCTAATCTGCACAAGGGATGGACAGGTCCTGTGGGATCCATGCCTGGTTCATTTTTATGAATGTCAGCTTGTCCACATTGGCTGTGGATAGGCGGCTGCGTTTGTCTGTAATGACGCCCCCTGCCGTGCTGAATACACGTTCAGACAAAATGCTGGCAGCCGGGCAGCCAGCACCTCCAAGGCATAAAAGGCTAGCTCTGTTCCACTTGGACAATTTGGAGAACCAGAATTTGAATGGGGCCGAACCATCAGTCAGTACGTGGAGGGGTGTGCACACGTACAGTTTCACCATGTTAGTGAAATGCTGCCTCCTTCTAACACGTTCCGTATCAGATGGTGGCGCAGTTAGCTGTGGCGTGTTGACAAAACTTTTCCACATCTCTGCCATGCTAACCCTGCCCTCAGAGGAGCTTGCCATGACACAGCTGCGTTGGCGACCTCTTGCTTCTCCTCTGCCTTCGCCTTGGGCTTCCACTTGTTCCCCTGTGACATTTGGGAATGCTCTCAGTAGGGTGTCTACCAATGTGCGCTTGTACTCGCGCATCTTCCTATCACGCTCCAGTGTAGGAAGTAAGGTGGGCACATTGTCTTTGTACCGGGGATCCAGCAGAGTGGTAACCCAGTAGTCACACACTTTAAAATGTGGGCAACTCTGCTGTCGTTGCGCAGGCACTACAGCATGTAGTCGCTCATGTGTGCCAGGCTGCCCAGAGGTAAGGACAAGCTGTCCTCTGTGGGAGGCGTATCGTTATCGCCCTCCGTTTCCCCCCCAGCCACGCACCAGTGATGGGCCCGAGCTGCGTTGGGTGCCACCCCGCTGTGAACATGCTTCATCCTCATCCTCCTCCACATCATCGTCCTCCAGTAGTGCGCCCTGTCTGTCCACATTTGTACCTGGCCTCTGCTGTTGCAAAAAACCTCCCTCTGAGTCACTTCTAAGAGACTGGCCTGAAAGTGCTAAAAATGACCCATCTTGCTCCTTCTGGGCCACCTCCTTTTCCACCATCGCCCTAAGTGTTTTCGCAAGGAGACATAGAAATGGTATTGTAACGCTGATAACGGCGTCATCGCCACTGGCCATGTTGGTGGAGTACTCAAAACAGGGCACACAGGTCTCGCATGGAGGCCCAGTCATTGGTGGTGAAGTGGTGCTGTTCCGCGTGCTGCAGCTGAAACTCCACTATGGCCTGCTGATGCTGCTCGCACAGTCTGTCCAGCATGTGCAAGGTGAAGTTCCACCTGGTGGGCACGTTGCATATGAGGCAGTGAGCGGGAAGGCGGAAGTTATGCTGTAGCGCAGACAGGCGAGCAGCGGCAGGATGTGAACGGCGGAAGCGCGCACAGACGGCCCGCACTTTATGCAGTAGCTCTGACATGTCGGGGTAATTTTTAATGAACTTCTGCACCACCAAGTTTCCGTAGGTGGTCACCATTTCCCTGTCCCTAGCCTTGAGGCCTAGTTCCTGGTCATTTTCCTTCTGTTGTCTTTCTGTTGTCCCCCCTTACACTGTGACAAATAGCTACTTTGTAGGGGCAATAAGGTGCACTCTTCTGTTACTAGGGTACTAAGGGAGCATAACTACTGTGTGGGATCACTAAGGGGGCATTACTACTGTGTGTGGACAATAACAGGGCATTCTACTGTGTGGGGCACTAAAGGGGCATTCTTACTGTGAGAGGGCACTAAGGGAGCATTGTGGCAGGGAAAGAACTATGAAGTGCCTTTTGCGCTGTGGCATTAGAAAAATTTTGATATCTCTGACTTTTAGTCTAACCAGACTGTCTATTACTCTGTAATTCCTCTAGAGCCGATCTATGGAAACAGTAGGTTTAACCGCCTCCGGACTGCCTAACGCAGGATCGCGGTCCGGAGGCGGCAGCTGCAGGCAGAGTCACGAGCGGATGCGTCATCTTGCGAGACGCGAGATGACGCGATTAGCCGGCCCGCACATGCGCATCACGGGCCGGCATTTGTTCGAGGGGGGTCACGTCATCAGCTTGCCAGCCAATGATCGTGGCTGGCAAGCTGATGATTTTTAAAAAATCCAATCAGAAGCCAGTTAACACATATTAGTAAATATAATGTGTTAAATGGCTTCCCTGCTCCACTGCTGGTCCTTTTGGTCGGTTGGTTCCAGCCCCAGATCACCCCCCTGCACCCCAATTAACCCTTTGATCACCCCTTGATCGCCCCTGTCAATCACCTAGTGAAAGGAAAAAAGTGATCAGTGTAAACTGTCATTGACTATGGTATTGACTGTTAGGTTTTAGGATAGTTTAAGCCCCTTGGTTAGGTAGTTTAGCGATCGGTTAGCGCCCAGCCCACCGCACCGCAGTCACTGATTCGCTGATTAGCGTATCGCTAATCAGCATTTGTACTTTTATAGTATCTGTAAGTGATCAAAACTTATCACAGTCAGATCTATAATAGCATTAGTGTCACCCTAGCTCGCCCTCCA